>NC_054701.1:21189582-21434582 GCF_016097555.1 Gigantopelta aegis | reverse complement strand
ATGTTTAATGACGTACCTACTGACATGAATGAATAAATGAACGAACGAATGAACGAATGGATGTTTAACGACATACCTACTGATGACATGGTTTGAGAATTAATTATGGCTGACGTGCGACATGCTTTTGACAGGAAGTGACTCTTGCGACCGAATGCGTTTCTTTCGAAATCCGCCATAGTTGATGAAGAGGTCACAAAATGCCGAGGGCTGGACTGGAGGGCGACAGTTTTACCCTGAAATAGGAAATAAAAACATGTAGGTCGCTTTGTCTTTTTCAACTTTACTGCCAGGTTTGCACCAAAATAAGAAAAAAAAGTATATCGTGGGGTTCGGGTTTTTTTCTTCAAAATTGACCGACATTTCTCTCTGAGATCATGTTAGCTTTTCTATAGTGTAAAACGTGCAGCTAGTATCAATTTTGATTTTTTAAATAAATAATAAAATAAATTAAAAACCAAGACTTACGTCTCTTGCAGCTAATTCCTGCTTAGTCTCGATAAAACCAGTTCTCACTGGGATAATATAGCACGTGCTTTGGGAACGACGGGCGTGGTTTCCTCCGTAACCCTTGTGATGACCTTTGAACTTGTTTCTGATTTTTATAGCCATTAGTCCCTGAAACAGTGAACAAGAGGAAATATGAAAATGATGTTTTTCACTCAGCAGGTATTAGAAACAATGGTGTTAGGTGTGCAGATCATGAATACGAACATTTTATTGAACTTATTATTCTGATTTTTACTGCCCCATATAAGGTTTAGCTCCACAATAGATCTACTCTCTACCTTTTATTACTATATATTAATAAGTATTAATTATGTTAAATACTTTATGCCACTGGACATTATGATATTATGTTTTATATATCATTATGAATATTGATTATTGTCTGATGTAGATCTTGTTTAGGATCTAGCACTTATATAGGCTCTGCCTGTTGTGCTATCCTTTTGACTTTTTTGGATCAATAAAATATCTCAAAACAGAATTTTATTGAAGTAATGAAAGTGTGTGTATGAGAATTCATTTTCAAGGTTTTTTTCACACTACAGTAGATATTCAAGAATAATTTTATCATATCATGTCTTTACGATGTCTTTGGGAAAGATCACTTAAGTACTGCGGCTAATGTAAAAATGAAGTGGTGTTTAAATTAAGACTATATGTCAAAATTACCAAATAGCCAATAGCCGATGATAAATAAATGTGATCTAGTGGTGTGTGTGTGGGGGGGGGGGGGGGGGGGGGGGTTTCTTCAAATTTAAGCTTATGGTTAAAAACAATAATTAATTACACAAGCGAAGAAATATTGAAATAAAACTACAAATTCCAAACTCCAAGCAATGTTTACATGCCCACATCCTTCCACGGTTCAGGCGTGCTCTTTCCCCGCCCCGCCCCGCCCCAGGTATAACTGAGTGACTTGGTCCAGTGTGTAGGAAAACTAAATGGAGATACGTACTGTTTTGAAGTCGTGGAATGTTACTGACGGTCGGATATGTCGCTGAAGAAGTGCTCTGTCAGTCGATGCCATGACAACCGTCTGAGTGATTTGATTGACAGTCGCTGTTTCGTAGACCTTAATATCTCCAAGGTCGTGAGTCCAACCGTACGAGCTGTTTAACACGTGATTCTGAAATAAATAAATGAGTAATTGAGTGAGTGAGTAAGTAAGTGAGTCAGTCAGTCAGTAAGTAAAAAAGTAAGTAATAAGTAAGTAAGAAAGAAAGAAAGTAAATATTTTACAGTTTGCTTCATACTTAATTATAACAATATAGTAATATTTAAAACTGTATAAAAATATGTTTCAGTACGTTCCGTCAGATGACCAGTAATTTACGTTTTTATGGTTTTATCGTGGAACGGGGTCCTGAAATATATTTGCCAGTGAAGGATATAACCTACATCAAACCTCTTTAGGATGCTTAATCTCTCCGGTTACAAGTAAAGTCAGCTATATTTCAACGTCACATTTTAATTATATTGACTTTTGCATAATGTGATGTTTTCTTGCAAATTAGATTTTTAATATACATTTATATGTACATTCCAAAAACGTTAATCTAAATTTGTGAAGATGAAAAATCAAAATCATCGGTTAATGAAAAGAAAACGAGTTTTTAAATAAAAATATTTATGCATATTCAGCAATTGCGATTTAAGATATCTCTCAAAGTTATAATTTTAAACTAAAACATCTACAAATGCACACATCTGAACACGAGTACTTAGCAAAGTAATTAACTTACCTTTTGATTTCTGTGTTTTAAACTGGAATGGCCGTGTTCGTATTTGTTCCGATTCAACAACCCATGCGCCTGAACATGAATTGATGTTAGAATAAAGAAGAAACAAATCTTTAAACTGTCCATCCTTTCGTGTTGGTCTTGCTCTTCACTTCTTTAAGAACAGTCTGAAATATTCAAAAGCGAGTCCAATATTTTATTACACAATTGTATCAGTTACGGTTCAAACACGGTTACGAATTAAAATGGGATTGTAGAAATGGAATATATACTAAAATTTGTTGCGGAAATTTAGTAACGCATTTTGCAAAGAAAACATTATGTTTATTTATCTCACTGTCACTTTTAATTAGTGCCAGAGAAACAATGTGTTACCCTTTAGAAAACAAAATTTCGTTCCTAAGTAGCGCGTGTTGTTACAGTATAGCGTTCATTGGTCAATTGGCTTGGCAATTAACATAATTATTTTCTTTACATCTTGAACTAATTAACTCATTCACTGCCAGGTTTGGCACATTAATTTCATTTCAACTTATTTTCCTGCTTATACCCAATTAAGGTTCAAGCACGCTGTCCTGGGCACACACATCAGCTGTCTGGGCTGTCTGTCCAGGACAGTGGGTTAGTTGTTAGATAGTTAGTGGTTAGTGAGAGAGAAGAGGGTGTAGTAGCCTTACACCTACCTATTGAGCCCTTAAGAACTCGTTCTGGGTTGGAACCGGTACCGGTTGGCGAACCCTGTACCTACCAACCTGTAGTCCGATGACTTAACCACTGCGCCACCGAGGCCGGTGGTTTGGCACATGATGACATGTAATCTTGTTGGTTTAAACAATATGTGTTGTTGTTATCGGTCTGGGATTGGCTAACAGGCATTAGCCTTTTTATTATTATTATTATTATTTTATTTTTTTTAAATTATTATTAAGGCCTCTCCCAACATTACCCACGGCTGGTGGAAGCACGCCAAAAATGTCTCATACCCATACACATTTTTTTTCAAAATTAATATTACCAGCAATGAAATAAAACACAATAATTATAACATGTTCCAAATTTGTTAACAAAGACTTGGGAAATAGAAGGGGGAGGTAAGAAGGATGAAAAGGTTATTATGTTTATCATTACACACCATTTAGGACCAGATTGGATATGGTGTTTGAAGTAGCAGAACGAAAGATGGAGAATGGTGAGTTAATCACAAAACCCCTGATATTTGTAATGCAATTCTGGACAGATTTGAATATAGCATTATTTTCTTGGACACTAATAAGGTCTGGGTCAGCAAACGGTAAAATGTTCCAATTAAGATTATGATAATCTGGCTAATGGGCATTACGATCTATGTTGGATTGAATTCTTTATTAACTTTGGCACAATAGATTATCAGTATAAACGATATGTTTATAACACTATTAATGAAAATGTAACAAAAGCGTGATTTATAGAGAATACATGTCTGTTTTGTAATTTACTATAGATAAAAAGAAGAATCTGAGAAGTTAAAACTAATGTTTAATGCAATTATTTATTGGGTGGCCTGAGTAACTGTCAGAGTATTTATGACATTTACGCATACCCATATTATTCTTGGGCAGAACTATCTGGTGAAGTCAGAGGTTGTATCCAGAACAGGCCTACTTTAAAAAGTTTTTGATGGAAGCATGTCAAACATTGAAAACACTTACAGCAAAAAGACGAATATATTCAGCTTGATAAAAGTATGGTTCTATTCGGCGGCATACATACAAATCATAAATTTGTGAATTGGCTTATTGTCAATTTAAAGCATTATATGTATAGAACAAAACTTTAAAAGAATATACTTCATACAACTGGAATTAAAAATGTAATTACAGATAAATGACAAATAGAGAAATACATACATGTACTCTATAAAAACTGTTCACATAAAGAGTTTGATGAAAACTGGGCACCTTGGCAAAGATGTCTAGAAAATTAAACTTAGCCTTAATAATTAAAAATAACTCCAATATAAGACACATACTGTGTGTGTGGGGGGGGGGGGGGGGGGGGGAGAGGTTGTAACATAAAAGCCAATAACGTTTGTTTTCTATATTTGGAAATATCGATTTTTCTTTTCTTCTTTTCTCTCTGTCTATCTGTTTAAAAATGTTTATTATATATTTATTCTGTCATTAATTTTGTGCTCCAAATTTGACTGTTTCAATTAACTAGTAATTTTATTGAATGCACTTTATATTTATGTATTTATTGTAAGATAATGATCTCAGGGCCCCAACCCTGCTATTATCAATATATAAATATCTGGGGCAATAAATATATATTTTTAAAATAATAAAAAATAAAAAGAACAATTGCCAACACCCAGACCACACATACATGTATGTACATATAAAACAAGTTGTTTAGAATTAAATAAATAAATAAATAAATAAATAAATAAATATACAATAAATAAATAAATAAATATACAATAAATAAATAAATATACAATATAAGTAAATAAATAAATGGAAATGTAGCGACACATTCAGGGTCATACCTAGCCTAAAATAATAAAGTGTGCATGGCTGGGGGACTGATAAAAAAAAAGACAATCAAAGCATTTTAATGTAGGGTTTTCTCAATCTAGACAAAAAAGATTCTTCTAAACTAGAAAGACAATTCTTCATATTTTACAGACACACCATGCCAAACAATACGCCACAGTATTCAAACGGATATTAAATTAATGGCCATTGTTTGTTTTTTTGTTTTTTGTTTTTATTTTATTTTATTTTATTTTCGGGGGGGTGGGGTGGCGGGGGAGTTTTTAGGGGTTGTTGTTCCTTTTGTTGTTGTTGTTTGAATTATTTATATTATTATTATTTTATAATTATTTTATGAGACATTCTAATACATGTGGTGGGATTGAATAAGTATTCCTGACTTACTTTCCTCCTGGCATTCATTTAACTCGTTCTGCAAAGCACGTTTTCTTTCCATCAAACTAGCCAATCTGAAATAAAAGAAAAAGAAATGGTTTAAAAACAACAACAATAACGCCAAGGGCAAGAATCGTATTTGATTGATGTCTACATGACATTGTAAGAAATCATCTCTCGACATATTATAAATACAGTAAAAAGTACACCGAGACACATTTACGTTATGTTATATTTACAAACATACTATTTATACATTACAATTAATACTAACCCTGCAATATTTAGGCTATTGTTATTATTTAAAATATTAATCTATGATATGTCATAACTCAATAATTGTATATGCAGTTATTAATGTATGTCACATAAAAATGTATTACCGGTATAGTCCTTCCCACAGGGAACGCCTTTTTATATTATGGAATTTACTGTACTGTTATTTATTTCTGAGGCGAATGTTTTCTAAATTGCACACAATAATAGTAAAAAAAAAAAATATTTCTAAAACACTTTTACTTTTATTTTGACGACAAACCAAACATTTTATTTACAAAAAAAAAAATAATAAAAAAAAAAAATAATAATAATAAAAAAAAAAAAAAAAAAAAAAAAAAAAAACCACCACACATTTTTATAATAGGGACGGACTATAATTAACAAGCCAAAAAATATTTATTCTTTGTTACTCCTTTTATGTGTATCTATGTATGAAACATGGCAGAATAATTGGTTATTTTATATCATGAATTGTAGTTTTTAAAAATTGATTAATTTGCACTGAATTATTTTCAAGAGAATAATTATTTAGGATTTTGTATTTCAAAATTTAGCTGAACTGGTTTGCCTCCCTTGGAAATGCGTTTACAAGTAAAATGAATTATAACACTTTCCCCAGTTTGGAGCTCGACGCGGTAAAACGCGTTTGTTTCGCTTGCCCGCTCAGGTGATACCAATTCGTTAAATTTCGGGGTCTGGCCCATGGACTAAGATGTATGCAGCAATTGGAACTGATTGAACGCTGGAATGCTTCTTGCTTTGACAGCCTGCACCACCAGTTGGATTTTTTTTTTTTGGCGAGATTCCTTGCCTCCGCGTAATTTTTCCGGCTAACGTATGTCGACATGTTTTTCCGTGACTCGTATGATGGCCATTCTGCAGAACGCAACGGTTGGGCGCGTTTAGTTTCTACATGTCCTAACAGCACTGGAATATTGACCGCCCCACTCTAAAACAAAAATAGGAAGCGGGGTCGGCCCCTACTAATCTTTTCTAGATTTTGCTTTTGTTTTATAGTGATACCATCTCGTATCATCCGGAACCGGGCCCGTCCGTACCACAATACCAACCCATGACGACTGGACTATACCCTAGTATCTCTCGTTCAGACGGATCCGGCTTCTTAAGATCTGTATTTCAGCACAGCACTACACCTTCAACGTCAAATGACAGTCAATCTAGGGGTTTTCTTGATGGGATGCAAACAATCTCGTCCCTACAATCTGTGCACCCTAACGGCCTTAACGAGGCCACTCAGATGGACATAACGATCGGACTTTAAATTTTTAGACATTCGTTCAAAACTTTATGTCGAAATTACATTCTTTTTTTTTAAATATTATTAAATAGTCCGATCCTCTCTTCTTTCTCTTATTTATTTTTGAACTGTCCTTCTAAAATGCTCCAAATTATATAAATATTCGGCCGAGCAGTCAATTGTTTTTATTTTTGGCTTGTTAACTTATTTATTTATTTATTTTAATTCTATTAACTTTTTTACTAATAGTTATTTTCAAAATACTGCCCATTTCCAGCTCTAACACACACACACACACACACGCACACACACACACACGCACGCACACACACACACACACACACACGCACCCTTCTGCACCCCTGCTGCAACTGTAGTGCGACAACAAGTCAAATTGTGGGTATATTTATATACAGATGAGACACACGTGGTTACAAGTACCGGACGACTGTGGAAAAATACAAAGTCATTTAAACATATAACTGAAATCCTACAAATTAGTTATTGATTTGCTGACGAAGACGGTTTAATAACACAGCTGCTGATATCAAAGAATAACATCTGTACCGACTGTGATTTCGGGTGATAGTATTCGATTTAAACCGCTCCATGTAGAGCGCTGTACTTTACAGACACTGGTTCAAATCCAATTATATTCATATGTTATATTTCGAGCCGACGTAGGGATCGAGTGACACACACCGCACCCCTGTTTCGGATACAATGCTTTGCTAAAACAGACGTTGTATCCAGAACAATGCTTGAACATTTACTTAATATAAGCATGTTAATTGTCGACGTTTGACCTGACAATATTGTGTGGGCATATACACATACTTACATACGTGCATGCGAGTGGGTGTTCTAAACATAAGAATATAGTTATAATTCAGACAGTTACTTAAAAGTACATACACTTCGTCCTACAATATTAACCATATGTCCGACGCCATATAACCGTAAATAAAATGTGTTGAGTGCGTCGTTAAATAAAATATTTCTTCTTTTCGTCCTATAACAATATTGTATCAGACCTCGACGTGATAACCCCCAATAAAACAAGAACAAAACCATAACAAAACAAACAAACAAAAAAGAGGTGCTTAATTGCTTCCCTAACTTGGATCACGAGGAGCTGTTTAATATACTACCACACCGATACCATATAAATTCATACGTTATGGGGAACTAAATATTACTCTCCTGGAACTAATCTCAGATGAGTAATGGGGAGCGGGAGTGACAGCTCCCCTTAAATGGCGAGCTCTGCTGTATTGGATGTCTATCTAAACCGTAGATTCTTGCTTGATATTTTCAAATCTAGTCGCGTGAAGTTTATTTTTGAATATACAATTACCTAAAAAAAATCGTTTGAAACTCCCATAAACATAGTCAGGCGAGGACACATTCTTGTACAATATTTTGGGTAGCGATAAGAAAATGTATCATATCTTTGCACACAAATTAGCACTCAAAATGTTTATATTCAACCACTCTACCAACTGATATATGATATATACACATTGGTGTAATAATTAGGTTACTAAAGGTCAAAAGTTCATAACTTTTTGTTGAATTTAAAAATCCGACACCTTGGCATGTATGAGGGACACATTTCAACTCGACTGCCTAGAATATGAATGATAAACACCCTGTGAATAATTAAAGGGGTCACTGTTAAATTGTTTTGAAAAACAAATTGCCTTTACAACAAACGACAAAAAGTCATATTTACAAAACTAACATAAAATTATTAAGCAGGCAATCAACAGATCCTTACACACTACCAGTAACAATTTGAAAATATGTTACCATTGCCTTAAATTTCAACTTTTAAAAGAGACCACATGTCCAAGATACGTTATAGTCGTCAGCATGGATTGCCAAGATGGCCGCCATGCAAAAACCTATTGATACCAATACCTCACAACCCATACCACCTAGGCTCGTAGCTTTTCTTTTAATCTAACTTGAGGATTTTGAAAGTAAGGAATGTATTTATATCATTCACAATATTACAAGATGGATTTGTTTTTAATAAAAGAAATGAAATATATAGACAAGTTATAGAGGAACAATGCTGCAATGGCTACTGTGAGTCTTACCATCTTTTTGCTTTTGTATCATTCTGTCCTCTTTAAAAAGTGGAAAATGTTTGTACATCGCATTATGGTTGCAATTGTGGATTTCCTAGATGACCGCCATACAATAGCTAGTAGTACCAATATCTCAGAATCCTTGCCACATATACTCGCATTGTTGGGGTCTAACTTGAGTTTCGAGGTAATTAATGCAGATATATCAATCAAAATATCATTAGAGGGATTTTGATTTTTTTTTTCAAATAACAAAATGTACAGTCGAATTACTCAGGGGGGGGGGGGGGGGAGTGCAACGTCACTTGTGAATCTTTCCATCTTTTTACTGTGGTATCATTCTGTTCATGCAAACAATTTATACTGAACAATTTACTTCGAAGGGATCTATTTCCACGCAAGAACCCTGCACTGGCCATCGTCATCAAAAGTCCTCACCTGTCCCTCAGTAGTGGGTGCATGTTGTTTATATCGTTCACTGGTGACTCATATTGTTAACTTGGTAAGTACACCGTTTTGCGTGCTGCAATGGGGCATACCGGGCGGGTAGAATGGTTTCCATTGTCTTCCTATTCTGGCATTACAACACATTCCTTTCTTCGTCAACATGTTCCAGGTCACTGGTCTTATCATGAGAGTTGCTGGTGTAGATAAATGCACGAGTCACATCAGAGTAGCAGTTCCATGCACCCTCAAAACGCCCTTTTACCCTTTTCCCCCAAAGAAAGCAGACGTTATTTCACATTCTGTGAAGTTGTGGAAGAGAGGTAGGGCCCAGGATTTAACTTTACTTTATAAGATGTCATATATACAATAGTACCTACTTCCTCGAATACCTTTATTTTACTTATAAAGCGCTCGCCTGATGCGCGGTCGGGGTTATTTTCTCGTTCCAGCTAGTGCACACTACTGATATATCAAATGCCGTGGTATGTGCTATCCTGTATATGGGATGGTGAATTAAAAAATTCCCTTGCTATTAATCGAAAAATTTAGCTGGTTTCCTTTCTAAGACATATTTGACATCCAATAGCTTACCATTAATAAATCAATGCACTCTAGAGATGTCGTTAAACAAAACGAACTAACTTTATTTTAACTACAGACATTAGGACAACCAAAAAATATGCCGGGTTCATAGAATATAGAACTCAATATTTTTTTAATAAAATCCCTCTCATCTTCAACCTAATAAGTTAAAGGTTGTTTTATTTTACGACACCACCAGAGCACATTGATTCATTTACCATCGGCTTTTGGAAGACAGATATGTGTGCCTTTAAATACACGTTCCACAATGTAGGACTGAAAAAAGGATAAATGTATGTTTTGACACGAATAAAGGAATAGATGGATTTAAAAAAACCTCTTTGATCGAAATCTTTTATTATGGAATGAGGGGGTGGGGCGTAGCCCAGTGGTAAAGTGTTCGCTTGCTGTGCCGTCGGTCTGAGATCGATCCACGTCGATGGGCCCATTGAGTTATTTCTCGTTCCAAGCAGTGCACCACGACTGGTATATCAAAGGCCGTGGTATGTACTATCATGTCTATGGGATGGTGCATAAAAAAGACACTTTGCTACTAATGGAACAGTGTAGCGGGTTTCCTTCCTTAAGTCAAAATTACCAAATGTTTGACATCCAGTAGCCGATGATTAATAAATCAATGTGCTCTAGTGGTGTTGTTAAACAAAACAAACTTTCTTTTTTATTATGTAACGAATTATTTTATTGGGTTGTAAGGGTTTATTTAAATTTCTTACACACCCGTTGGTGAGAACATCATGCGTTATGTTTGATAACGCATGGGTTGTTTATACATGTACGTGTGTTAACAGTTTCAAGACGTACGACTGGCTGCTCTTAGGCGGTGACCAGGTCACCAGTGCCATGCATCCAATGAAAACAACACGGTGGAAATATATTACACTGTGACGTATAGTTAACCTGACAATCATGTGTCTATGACGCGTAAGTTAGCTACAAGTGCAACGACTGCAAATACCTTTTAGTAGAAAAAGATGTTAAAATTTGCTTAAAACCTGGTTTTTGAGGATATGTAAAAAATCGAATAATACATTCGTGTCCGTTAGATACCATTTATCTTACAACTCGTTGTTTAAAAACGTATTAAACTCGCTTTCGCTCGTTAGATACATTTTAAAACAACTCGTTAAACAGGTGACTAATACAAATAAGTAAATTTGTAAATAATTTTAAAATGTGCTAGGTTTGTTCAGTATCAAAACAAAATATGATCATAATAGATTCTGTCTCCTGTTTTCATTAAGTGCACACGCCACACACACTCCCGCACTCCGCCCGAAACGACCGGCCTCGGTGGCGTCGTGGTTAGGCCATCGGTCTACAGGCTGGTAGGTACTGGGTTCAGATCCCAGTCGAGGCATGGGATTTTTAATCCAGATACGGACTCCAAACCCTGAGTGAGTGCTCCGCAAGGCTTAATGGGTAGGTGTAAACCACTTGCACCGACCAGTGATCCATAACTGGTTCAACAAAGGCCATGGTTTGTGCTATCCTGCCTGTGGGAAGCGCAAATAAAAGATCCCTTGTTGCTAATCGGAAAGAGCAGCCCATGTAGTGGCGACAGCGGGTTTCCTCTCAAAATCTGTGTGGTCCTTAACCATAAAATGTGTTGAGTGCGTCGTTAAATAAAACATTTCTTTCTTCTTTTTTTTTCCGCCCGAAACTCTCACTCACCTAAGATATCTTTCCGTCTAAAATGGAAGACATTCATTATTGTTTTGGTCTATGAGAAACTTTTGAGCCGCTGTGATTCCAGCACGTGATGGTCGTACTACTCATTTGAAAGCCCGATTTGGACACCACCTTGATATTTGTACAAATATATTTTATCGAAGGCTGAACTCTTAATGACGGTTATGATAATGATGAAGAAAGGAAGCAAATGTTTTATTTAACGACGCACTCACACATTTTATTTACGGTTATATGGTTAAAGACCACACAGATATTGAGAGAGGAAACCCGCACCATCCCACAGACAGGATGACACACACCACGGCCTTTGATATACCAGTCGTGGTGCACTGGCTGGAGCGAGAAATATGATAATGATGATGATTACGACGATGACAACAAAGATGATGAAACAAAAACAAAATTGTTTTGTTTAACGACACCATTAGAGCACATTGATTATTAAACATATCGTCATTTTTGACACAGTCATAGAGAGGAAACCCGCTACATATTTTTTTTCCCATTAGCAGCAAGGGATCTTGTATATGCACCATCCCAGAGACAGGATAGCACATACCCTGACCTTTGATATACCAGTAGTGGTGCTCTGGCTGGATCGAACAAAGATGATGATGATGATGATGATGATGATGATGATGACGACGACGACAAAGTGATGGTGACGACGACAGCAATGATGATAATGATGACGATAATGATGACGACGACGACGACATATATATATATATATATATATACGTTTACTCTCTCACTCTTTCACAGACACCAATAACAAACATTCCTTTCCTTTGAACAAGACATTGAAAAGACGATGTGAAAAGATCACGAAATTGAGAAATGGAAATGGGTGCAGGGCGTTAGAGCTGTTTTAATATTGTATTTTATTACAGCAGAGGCGGATCGGGGGGGGGGGGGGGGGGGCTGGACCCCCCCCCCCACACACACACACACACACCTACATTTTGCGATAGTTATAATTTTATTATATATTAATTTTCATTTCCAAGTTCCCTTGGCATTCCATCACGTCACTCGCCCCCCCCCCCCCCAAATGGATTTTCTGGATCCGCCACTGTTACATACCTGTGAGAGATAACGGAGTTTAATAACAAAATCGTAAGTCACATTTTGATGATGATGGTGATGGTGATAACTAGTTTAACGTGCCCATATACCACTAGGGTTTCGAACACGCCCATCCCCAGTCCGACCTCCGATAAGATCGGTGGCCCGACTCGGGATGGGGGGGGGGGGGGGGGGGGGTGAAAATAAGCAGAATTTTGAAAATAGCAATTAGTAAAAAAGTTAACAGAATAAAAAAAAAAAAAAAAAAAGGTTACAAGCCAAAAATAAAAAGAATTGACTGCTCGGCCGAATATTTATTTAATTTGAGGCATTTTTGAAGAACAGTCCAAAATTAAATAAGAGAAAGAAGAGAGGATCGGACTATTTAATAATTATTTGTTTTTAAAAGAAGTAATTTCGACATAAAATTTTGAACGCAGATCTAAAAGTTTAAAGTCCGATCGATATGTCCACGCGAGTGGCCTCGTTAAGGCTGTTTGGGTGCACAGCTTAAAGGGACGAGATGGGTTGCATCCCGTCAAAAAAAACCCTGTATTGACAGTCGATAGACGTTGAAGATGTAGTGCTGTGCTGAAATACAGATCTTGAGAAGCCGGATCCGTCTGAACGAGAGAGAGAATCAGACTAGGGTATAGTCCAGTCGTCATGGGTTGGTATAGTGGTACGGACGGGCCCGACTCCGGGGGATACGAGATGGTATCACTATAAAGCAAGGTAAAGTCTAGAAAAAGAGTACTAGGGGTCGACCCCGCTTCCTATTTCTTCTTAGAGTGGGGCGGTCAATCTTCCAGTACTGCTAGGACAGGCTCGGACATGTAGAGACTAAACGCGAACAACCGTGGCGTTCTGCAGAATGGCCGTCATACGAGTCACGAAAAAAAAACAAGTCGACAGTAAGACGGAGAAATGACGTGGAGGCAAGGAATCTCTCTAAAAAAAGAATCCAACCTGGTGGTGCAGGCTATCGAAACGAGAAGCGTTCCAGCGTTCAATCAGTTCCAATGGCCGCATACATCCCAGTAGAAAACTTCATTTCGCTAACAAACACAACGAAATGAAGGACCCCCAAAGTCGAGTACACGACAGCACGCGCAGTGTGCACAAGCGAAACAAACACGTCTTACCGCGTGGAGCTCCAGACTGGGAATGTCACATTTTCAGATATCGTTTTCCGTAACAAAGCTGGGATATAAACGCCAACGCGATTGGCCTACAGAGCATTAAGGGAGAATGTGGTTATGTCATGTCATGTCATAGGGTTTTACGTGCACATTCAGAACAAGCTGTTGTAGCGCACGCCTGTCATGGGCACAAGAGCCGGTCTTGGCCGGCTCCTCCGTCCATGACAGGAGAGGTGGGGGAAGGGGAGAGGAGGGACCGCCTGCACTGGCAGGTGCAAGGGAGCACCAGCAGCCCGATCAAATCGGTAGCAGGCGGGTGGGGGTGGTGGTGGTGCTATGGAATGTGAATGGAGCAGTTAAATGCCAAAGAGAAAAGGGTGCGCAATTTTGATTGAGGGAATTTGGCGCAATTTTGAACGGTCGGTCGAAAGGTAAATGGCCGAGCTAATATAGGTTTTGATATTAGTGAATCGAGAGTAGCTCGTTAATTTTAGACCTTTACGATGTTGTGGTGTCTCCCTAGGTTGCCCATAGGGCCCTTATAAAGGTCCTGACCGCTTCTGGTCGAGGCATCACCAAGTACCAAGTTATTACCAGCAGCAAGTATTGGGGGTTTGGGTGGGGGAGGCCGATATTCTTTTGTTCAGCTTCCCCCGGGTGCATTGCAAAGTACATTTCTTATAGAAAGCAGCGCTGAGTTCAGCCAGCCAATCAGAGCAGAAAAACGTCCGCCCGACTGGTGTATGCACTTAATCAACTTAATGTTAAAAATAGTGACCATTTCGAAAACCAGTCAAAATAGTTCGCAAACGTTAGCGAAAAACGGCTGGCTGAACTTAAGGTCGATGTTACTCTCTGTTATACGAAGTAGTTTTAAAACCGCCGTCGAATAAACTATTTGTGAAATCTAAATCTGGGTCATTAACCTCGATTGTGGGCGGGGTCTCTGCCGACACTCGAACACCAGCTGCTCTGCATGTTTACTTGTGTTACTTCTTGATGAATTCTAAGCAATAATTATAGATATGTAATAAATAAAATACTACACTCCTTTCAGTTTAATACCATTTTTATGAACGATTACATTAGAAAATGGTACCTAGCGAGCGAAAGCGAGCTAGATACCTTTTTCAAATGTACTCGTTCATAAAAATAGTATTAAACTGAAAGGAGTGTATAGTATTCCGTATTAACGTCATAATATAAAATAATAATAAAACACAAATAAATATAGTATAAAATGTTCTTTTTATTACAAAAGCGAATATTTTTCACAAATAAAATATAAAATATGAAGACAAATTAAAAAAACTTAATTGTTACAGTTGTGAAAATGAAAACAAATAGCATCTGGATGAATTCGTTCTGTAGTCTGTTAGTAACTAATATAAGTATACTTCGCCATTCATTCATAAATATATATATATATATATATATATATATATATATATATATATATATATATATATATATATATATATATATATATATATATGTACATATATACATATATATTATATAACATTTAATGAAATATCTTAATATATCAGTGAAATAAAAGTGTTATCAGTCACTTAGTGACGATAACACATTTTAGAGTGACATTTTCACTTTTTCACTCTAAAATGTGTTATCGTCATTGTAGAAAGTGTTATCTTCGCTATAAGAAAGCCGGAACTATTTTGCTGCTAGCATTTTAAAAATAAAGGTAAATTGCCAAAAGTTATATAATAAATAGAAAATTTCATGGTTTTTGCATGAAATATCCTCTATATATTGTTCTATTTTATCAAGCAATGCAAACATATTATACTTTACTGTGAAATATTATTAACAAACCATGTGACTATAATGAGTGTTGTGAATAAATAAAATGGAAAAACGTCTAGATATGAAAACAAATATATTATACATAGGTCAGTTACAGCAATACCCCTTTGGAATAATTATATGACACGTGCCCTTTCCTATTTAATAGGAAAAATGAAAAAGGGACTTGGTGTGAAACTAAATTTTCTGCTGTACTTATTTTTCTCCATGTAACTTGGAGACCCTAAAACAGACTACATAATTATGCTATACTATAGAAAAATGCCCTTTATATTTTACATCCATGTAAAATAACACAATCCATGCCATCACGCCATAGTGCACATCATCTTCATGCCAAGTTTTTCTTAATTCGGATTTTGAAACGTCTTCCGACGCCAATTACATTGATGACGTTTTCGATGTTCAAATCTTCACCTAGTAAATAGGACAAAAATAATTAAGTTATACTTGTACTATAATTATTAAGTTTTCTATTCTTAGTACCGGACTTCCCAGGGATCTTAAAATGAATTTATGTTAAAACAG
The DNA here is from genome assembly GCF_016097555.1 of Gigantopelta aegis. Taxonomy (NCBI): domain Eukaryota; kingdom Metazoa; phylum Mollusca; class Gastropoda; order Neomphalida; family Peltospiridae; genus Gigantopelta; species Gigantopelta aegis. The sequence continues at coordinate 21,418,481 of NC_054701.1, read as the reverse complement.
CAAGTTAAGGAAGAAAATAATGTAGGTGTATCAGTGATTCAATATAAAGCTGACATATTCTAAAGCAATAGTTTAAATTTCCTATATTTCTGAATATCAGTGCTTACATTCGTTTTGGTTCTGTCCGTAAATCAACTTTTGGCATACTTTTCTGTTGTTGTGTTACTAACTAATGCAGTTACATTCTGTAAGGAATAATATGTTACATTCTGTAATTAATAATACGTTACATTCTGTAAGGAATAATGTTTCATTCTGTAAGGAATAATATGTTTCATTCTGTAAGGAATAATATGTTTTATTTGTAACCATAGTATCACAGAGTATCTCATAGCATGGTCTGTATTATTACATTATTAGTCATGGAAGGTTTAGTGGAACGGAACAATCACAATGAATCTATTGCGAGGTGGATTTCGACTTTAGTTAACCGTTATAATTTCTTAATCTACATCTCTCCCTCCACACCCCCCCACACACACCCCTACCCCACCCCCACCCCCACCTCTATGTCTATGTCTCTCTGTCTGTCTGTCTCTCTCTATCCCTCCCTCCCTCTCTCTCTCTCTCTCTCTCTCTCTCTCTCTCTCTCTCTCTCTCTCTCTCTCTCTCTCTCGGACACATTCTCCCCCTGTGTCTATCTCTTTCGCTCTTGCCAAAAATATCTCCAAGTCTCTGTACAGCTCTCTCCCTTCATTCCTTCCTCCCTCTCCCCCCACCCCTCTCTCTCTCTCTCTCTCTCTCTCTCTCTCTCTCTCTCTCTCTCTCTCTCTCTCTCTCTCTCTCTCTCTCTCGGACACATTCTCCCCCTGTGTCTATCTCTTTCGCTCTTCTCCAAAAATATCTCCAAGTCTCTGTACAGCTCTCTCCCTTCATTCCTTCCTCCCTCTCCCCCCCCCCCCCTCTCTCTCTCTCTCTCTATATATCTCTCTCTCTCTCTCTCTATCTCTGTTCTCCCCTCTCTCTCTCTCCCTCCCTTCCTCCATATCTCTCTTTTATTTATTTCTTTCTTTCTTTCTCTCTCTCCTTTTTTCCTCTATCTCATTCTCTCTTTCTTTGTGTTTGTGTGTCTGGCTCATGCCTTTATGTCTCGATCTGACCAAAATATAGTTGAGTTTACCTGCAGTGACAGTTCGTGCATCAGTAATATCTCGTTCATCACAGAATGTCGCCAGGTTGGGGTGTTCAGTGGCAAACGTAGTTTTCAAATCTCCAACCATAGGTGTTGTGTCGGTCACGAAGTCAAGGATTTCTTTTGCCACGTCAACAGTGCCACTTGCCTATAATAATTAGAAAACAACTATTTATACGTCTGCATTTAATATTTCGTATTCTTGGTTCTCTACACAAAAATATAGATAACTACATGTACTTTCATCTCAGCTTTCAATTTCTTGAACAACAAGATGCATACATAAATAGTTTCTGTCTAACTTACTTCCAAAACAATATAACATAGCAAAAACAATAAAATATTTACTTTAAAATATTGAAACTTGCCTTAAGTTAAAGGGTTCTTTGGTTGTACTTCAAAGTTTGCTGTAACAATGAGTAGGCTACAGAATACAATGAATGATTATAAATTATGATTGGGTACATTGGGTGCAATTTACTTGCTACCAAAAGGTTGTAATTGCAGTGGTTTTCTCATTTTGATGTTGTGAATCAAAATAACGCAAGGATGGCAGCTGTTTCCTAAATACGTCAGGCAGCTACGTTATTCTTACAATAATAACGAACAAGAATGTTTGCTTGAAGACATCCCATCACATTTTAATTACGGCTATTAAATTTCTAACAAGTTAACTGAAAGACAGTCTAAGCATATCTGTATTTCATATGCACTTTTTCTACAGATAGAAGAGCACATGCTATGACCTTTGATTCACCAGTCATCGAGCACTGGTTGTAACTATACAAAACAATAATTACAATAATAATTGCACATTTCATGTTTTGGTAAATGAAGACGTGACACAGAGCATACTCACGTTATTAACTTTGAGTAGATTTATTGTTTCAGCGTATGATGTTTGGGCAGCAACTATGTAGCATGGCATTTTTTCATTCCCTCCTCTTCGACCTCCCATAAAACCACGTCCTCTCCCTTGACCCCGACCTTGTCCGCCTCTGCCACGTCCTTGACCACCTCTACCACGACCTTGACCACCTTTACCACGGCCTTGACCGCCTCTACCACGGCCTTGACCACCTCTGCCGCGGCCTTGACCACCTCTGCCGCGGCCTTGACCACCTCTACCACGGCCTCGACCGCCTCTACGACCTTGACCTGGACGTCTTCGCCCCAGTCCGCCTCCCAACCCAGGTTGTTCTATGTCAGTCGCGCCAATTCCATCAGGTCGAGCCTGACGCCTGGCTCTGTTCAAGAGAAATGGTCTGACTCTCCGGAAAGGTTTATTCATTCTTCTGCCACCACGACTAAATGGAAGCACTGCGACAAGGCCCTAAATAAATACAATAATAATAATAATTATTATTATTATTATTATTATTATTATAAATTTAAAAATGATGATGATGATGATGATGTTGATGATACTGAAATTATAATTAACATTATTTCAGTATTGCAGAATTATTGTTTTAAAACAGCAGTATTCGTGTACATGTCACCCATCTGTATGGAAACAAGTATATGATTATGTAATCTTTGTTACAAATACTGAGTCTTGTTTTCTTTTAAACAGTATCATATTTTGTGGAATACTGCTTGTTTACTGACGAAAACCGGTGAAAGTGTATTTTGTACAACCTTCACTTGTGTAATAAATATCAGGGAAATGACAAGTTTTATTAATTCAAGAATCAAATGTTCGAGAAGAAACACACTCTCGTCACGTAGAATAATCATGTCGATGTCACATGCACTTTCTCACAGACAGGACAGCGTATACCACGACCTAATACCAGTCTTAGTCTGGTTAGAACGGGCAATGAACACAATGGATGGGATGGGTCCTACAATCCTCTAACACTTCATTAGGTTACACCTAAAGATGATTGATACATGGCCTCTTCAGAATAGCAAACAGGAAATCTCTAAACATGAAAAAGTACCTAGAAAATAAATTAACTCATAACAAAACACACACACACTCACTGGCGTAGGAAGCGGTGGGAGGGGCCCAAGGGGCACTTTTCAGATATTTTGCTTTATATTTGCTTTACAATAGTGTAAAAGGTAAAAGTGTGTAAATAAAAACGTGTGCCCCCCCCCCCCCCCCACACACACACACACACAAACACACGTTTTGGCACGCCACTGACACACACTTTTTGGCACACCACTGACACACACACCTAAACAACAAAAACCTACCTTTTGCATGACTGCTTTTTGTGGTTATAGAGAATTACATCAAGAGTATCTGTAGCCTACTTAGGGCCACGAAGTAATGGATTCATTACGAGGCAGGTGGAGGTGAGTGTCGTCATTTATTATTGCTGTCACCGCCTTGTGTGTTTCATGCTAACATTAATACACTTCACTGCACTTATTAGATACAGCCGACTGCTTCACGTAAACAATATCGTACTTCTAAACATAATTAAAGTCACATATCCTAGTTTTTAAACACTTCCACTTAATGTTCACTGTTAGAGCCGACTTTGCTCATTGAAATCAGACATTACTTATATTGTATTGCTTCGATCAACCACTTCCGATTCTTCGAAGTGTTTCTGGTCAACCAGGTGTTTGTAATATCACGAAATTCATTTTTCGTAGCTCTTAACTCGCACATACCTCTGAGAAGTAAAGGTTGCGGAGACGAGCTCTAATCTCTATTTTAGAGGGTATTTCCCCGTTTCAATGTTAGAAACTCGTGTTTCGCTATATATCGTAACTTTATCCAGATGTGTTACAGGTATGTAGATTAATCAAACTTCGTGTTTCACTATATAGCGTAACTTTATCCAGATGTGTTACAGATATGTAGATTAATCAAACTTCGTGTTTCACTATATATCGTAACTTTATCCAGATGTGTTACAGGTATGTAGATTAATCAAACTTCGTGCTTATTTTCAGAGACTGAAACTATTGTTTGCGACTTAAACACCATCGTCATGTATATAACTTTTAGTCTTACAGCATGCAGCGCTACTTGCAGCAAAGACTGGAGAATAATCGTGAACCTTTCAAAACACGGCTGTATCTATTAACACTTTAGGTAAGGAAGACATGAGACTATCATATTAACTTACTGCATTATCTTGCATCACTATGGTTTTGTTGAATCCAGTGGACGCTAGTGATGTGCCACCAGACCAGAGGAGAATGTAGTTCTTTTCTGTGTTGACGAAAGCTCCTTGTTTCAGCTCGGTTTTCGCTGCATCGTCCAACACAAGAGTCCATCTGAAGGTGTTCTTAAAACGATTTTCCTTTAAAAAGAAAAGAAAAAGTAATTAGTGTACGCGTCTTAACTACATATATATATATATATAGCCGAACGTCACGTTTCAGCTAATGTAAGCTAACTTGGGGAAACGTTTTACAATACAGGGCCCTGTTCGACGAAGCTACCTTAGCACTAAGATCACCTTTAGTACATAACTAACTCATGCACTTAAGGTGATCTTAGCGCTAAGATTGCTTCGTGGAACGGGGCCCTGGCCAGTAGAAACGAGGTGTGTGTTTGTGTGTGTGTGTGTGTGTGTGTGTGTGTGTGTGTGTGTGTGTGTGTTTGTTGGGGGAGAGCTGTTCCCTCATTTGAGAAGAAAATATACTTTTTAGGTCCTACTCTTTATAAATAAAAAATGTGAATTGTGTTTCCCCTACTACAGACTGTGATACCCTCATTAGAGATTATGCCACCACCTCCACCACCTCCACCCGACACGAAAAAGAACGATCCTCGTGACTCGTGCTTATAAAAGTTGTAAAAGTTCACACTTTAATCAAGTCTGAACTGATGCATTCAGGTTGTATGGCGTTTCTATGACAAACGTCTCCAAACATTGTCGTAGTCTAGGTACAGACTTAAACTGGCCCTATTAGTTTGCACGGGGCTAGATTCTATATACAGAGAAAAAGAAAGAAGTGAACACTTGGTATCGTAGACACAAATTTCAGTGATTATTAGCGGGACCCGGGACGGACATGCTCGAAACCTTAGTGGTATATGAGCATGACAGAATGATCCGCTCCGCTCATTATTAGCGTGTGTTTGATGTATAAAGACGTAAAGACGTACGTTGGACTGAATGTCAGTTATGTGAGATTGAAGGTCAGTAACACGGTTAACTCCCTGACATTGTGGATGAGGGTTTTGCTTGGAGTCGCTTTTCTGTTAGTGTTGGCTTGATACCTTATTTTTCACGAAGGTGTCAAAGGGAGGGGGCGCACACACACATCTAGTTATCTATCAATTATTTATTTAATATATATATATATATATATATATATATATATATATATATATATATATATATATATATACCATCGCTGCTACTACTGGATCACGAAATTGTGGGTGGGGGCACATTCCCTCCTTGCCCCTCGCTTCCTACACCAGTGTATTATTCTGGGGTCGAGTCAATGCTTATGTTTAAAATCCGCCAAAGTGTCCTGAATCAGTAAAGTATAATTATAAAGAATGTTTACAAAAAAAATTAAATAAAATACCATCAACTTTCTGGCATTCCTCAAACCTTTTTACATAATTAAATAATTTTCATTTTCATATAAATAATCATATTCATATACTTACCTTTGTTTGACACCTGTGTTTGTGTGGGGTGTCGATAAACATTCATTCATTCTAAAACACTCTATACATATTCTAAACAAGAAACTATTAAATTTGTACCGGAGGTACAGTGAAAGATGTGTATACACTGGGTTTTAAGCAAAGTAAGCAAATATTATACTGTCAAAACCGCTTTAGATGGTGGCCACCTGTATTAAGCAGTCATATGTGTTGACAGGCCACATTTGTAGTCTCCGAAATCATCTAATATTGTTTAACTGGCCTGCATTAAGCAGCCACCTGTCTTAAAAGGCCATGTTTTAATATTCAGTTTGGTGGCTGCTTTACACAGGTTTCACTGTACTCACTCGTCTCTGCTGTCTTAATTTCTTCCTTTCTTCCCTCAACTTCATTCTTTCTTCTCTTCTTTGATTTCTGCCATTCCCTTGGGCTAATACATATCCAAGGAGCAAGAAAACGCCGATACAGACACTTAACTTCATGCTGATGTGTATTTTAAAACTGATTAACCTTGGTTAAAACTGTCCTGTATTTATATGTGTCTTCGTCACGAGGGTTTCCAGTGTTGACTTGTGACTCAGGAAGTCTGATTGGCTGTGACGCTAGAAAAGGCTGACGTTGCAGCTAGTCACGCTTTAATTCGCAGCTTTTTTATGGCTTACAAAATTGTCTTTGTTATGAAAATGGTAACCCGTATATTTCCTTTGACAGAGCCTGTCACATTTACGACCTGTACGTCTTAAAAGTAAGACCTACCCTAGAGTTTTTGCCGAAGGAAGGCATTAAGTGTCGTCACGTGATGTGCACAATCTACACGCAGACGTAATAAAGTATTTTTGTTTGTAGATCTCTGGTAAGAAAAAAACATGTTAAAACCTTTAACGTCACTAATGTTATTTAGGAAGGGTGCGGCGGAAATAAAAATATCGGGGTTTTTTTCGTGTTATGTTATCAAAACAATGACAAAACAAAACCGAAAAAAAAAATACAACGTATTTACGAAGCAACAAGCATCATTAAAATTAATATTTCTTTCTTTTTTACTTTCTTTAATCTCGTTTTCGTTTTGTTTTGTTTTTTGGGGTTTTTTGGAGGAGGGGGGGGGGGGGTTCGTGGATATTTTGGGGGTTAACCCCCTACTCAAAGCGAACTTTTTAAAGAAATATATTTTCCGGGGAAGAATGACTCGAAACCCATTCTAGAAAATTTGTTCACCACAATCTGTATAATTTTCTGAACGCGCAAAAATTATTTAAAGTCTGTGTTTTTATTTTATTTTACAACTGATTGGATTTTTTCTCATTCCAACTAGTGCACCACAACTGGTCAAAGGCCGTGGTACGTGCTTTCCTGTCTGTGGGAAAGTGCATATAAAGATCCCTTGCTGCATTAAGAAAATGTTGTGGGTTTCCTCTGATGACTGTGTGTCAGAATTACGAAATGTTTGACATTCAGTAGCAAATGATTAGTAAATCCTTATTCTCTAGTGGTGTCGTTAAAAAAAAAAAAACTTACCTTATTTTATTTTATGTCTTTCAATGCAGGTATTAATCACATCATTTATTAAATATTTGATTATTTAAAATTATCCACTCAAACAGTGTGTAGTGTGTGTTTGGTGGCACCATGACAGATTGTTTAACACGTTAAAGCGCAACACCTCGGACAGGCTGGCAGAAAGGAAAAAACTCCTTTTCAGCGATTTGTTTTTCCTTTCTACTTTTCTTTTCGTATATAAATTAACTAGGTCACTGCAATATCAATTTTCATATTTGCACACCATATCGAGTGGGGCTTATTTTCAATGCATTAAGAATAAGTAAATAAATGAATAAATAAATAAATAAATAGCAGTAGTTAGCGATTGTTTTCATGTAATTAAATATAGCAAGGACTATACTTAAAAATACATCAAATAGTGTAAACTACATTGTCTCTCCGATTGTAGATCGATCCCCACTAAGATAAAAGGTGAAAAGATCTCCTAGAGGTGAGAGAGAGAGAGAGCGAGAGAGAGAGAGAGAGAGAGAGAGAGAGAGAGAGAGAGAGAGAGAGAGAGAGTGTGTGTGTGTGTGTGTGTGTGTGTGTGTGTGTGTGTGTGTGTGTGTCCAGGACTGCATGCATGAACGTTAATTGGACATTAAATATGAAAATGAAATTAAAACAAAATGCAGGTGTGCCTAAACTAAAGAGACTTATTTTGTTTTCTGGAAGTAGAAGATGTATTTGCGCATGTGGTCATTACATAGTAAACAGGCTTAATATCCATTCAATCAGTATTGGCAGGTAATGAAATGGAATGTGAATGACTTATAACCAGGAAGATTAAGGATGACATTAAATCTGATTTATCCAAGTTAAACATTTTTTCTAGTAAATTATAAAAATAGTTAACATTATGACTATCCCACCATTGCTTTTAATACATAGTAAAATAAACTGAGAACATACCGTAGATTAGTGTGAGGAGAGACGTTTCTTATAAAACAAGAATTCAAGAAAACCAAATGTATTAAAAACTTTAAAACTTTAAAAAGCGAAAATGTCTTAAAGCTGTTTACAGTCGTTTGTTACAATCTCGTATGACAGTTCCAGGTCAGTTATAAAATGTTTGAAACATTTATCAAATATACACTAAGTAAAAACAGTTGTTTTACAGATATGACTAAATCTCACAAAAATCCCCAATTTAAACAACAGATCATAGTACAAGTGCATGTTCGCAGTAAGGCATAATACACGTACACATTTAGCTTTCAGATAGCATTAAATACATACATGTAGGCAGTCAGACAATATACATATATGTAGAGAGTAAGATACAAATATGACTAAATCTCTACTAAAATCCCTAATATAAAAAATACTCACATCATAGTACATAATGTACATAAGACATAATGCACGCTCGTATAGGCAGTAAGGCATAAAACACGTACACATGTAGCAGTACAATGTAATATTATACACGATGCAATATAGTATTACACACGTACATGTAGGGAGTAAGACATAATATTTACACGTACATATTAAAGAAATAACATGTAATACTATACATATACAAATAGACCGTAAGACATAATATACGTACTTGTAAGCAATACGGTGTAATAGTATTACATATTACATACTTAAGATGTAATATTATATGTGTGGAGGGTAAGACAATACACGTACAGGTAGACAGTAAGACACAATGTTCGTACATGTAAAGAATAAGACATCGTGTACGTGTATGTAAACATCAAATCGAGCCCCGTCAGTGTTACGTTCACTGCCAACCAGTGCTTTACGACTGACATATCAATGGATTTGGCATGTGCCATCATATTTTGCTGCCAGTATTAGTATACATGTATTCAGTGGCGCTGTGCTTCCTAGCTTACAGTGGCTCATTAACCCCTGACCTTTTCAGGCTCCTCGGGACATCGAGTTGATATGTAGTAGGATGTGCATTTAAGTCCACATTATCATCGTGACAGAAATATTTGATCGTACAGATATATCATAAATGACAGCAATAGAGATCTGACCGTTCGGTCAATATGGTCGCAGCTATATCCATCTTATAATCTTGCAATTCCGTTCCATCCCCTTGTAATATTTCATTTACTGAATCAAAATAGCATGTCGATAACGGGTTGGGTGGTAATACAATGTAGCTATTTCGTATTTAGTGTCAAATGTTCAAACTCCCAATGGTTAATGTTTCTACTAAAAGCGAATTGTGTTAATGCTTGTGAACCACAGTTTAACGGGGGTTTTCTGGTGGGGGGGGGGGTGTGTGTGTGGGGGGGGGGTTTACTTTGTTGTTTGTTGTTTTTTGTGGGGTTGATGAGTTATTTTTCCTTCAGATCCAAATATTTATGCAATATATATTTTGTACATATTTATATTTAACAAAAGCGATGAAACTATTTTATAGGCCTACAACACTTAAAAGTATGCTATTACGTGCATGTACGTATCACGTGGATTATAATTAACGTAGTCGGTTTAGTGTGTTGTACGTTTGTATTATGTTTTGTTTCTAAGTTTCTTATTCAATCTTATACAGTGGTGGTGGAGGACCGGTCTCGGTGGCGCAGTGGTTAAGCCATTGGACTACAGGCTGATTGGTAGGTACAGGATTCACAGCCCGGTACCGGCTCTATCCCAGAGCGAGTTCTTAAAGGCATATTGCCACAGACCACTGACCTATTTAATGGTCTAATAAAGTATTACATGAAGAAAAATAATTTGATTTGTCCCTAAATGTACTTTATTCAAGCATTTTCATAACCACCATACTCCATTTATTAATGACATTTTAAAAATAATAATTTAATTATGGCAATGGTCCATAATTCAAAAACTAAAATTGCCGAGAGGTATGACATGGATTTCACTCCATCATGTTTCAGTCCAGGTGATGCGATAGCTAGATTTGGTTTCTAACAATTAATGTAATTTTTATTTATTATCCATTTTTAGAGAAATAAGTTCCTTAAATCCGTGACAGTATGCCTTTAAAGGTTCATTGGGTAGATGTAAGGCCACTACAACCTCTTCTCTCTTACTAACCATTAACCAACTAACAACTAACCTACTGTCCTGGACAGACAGCCCAGATAGCTGAGGTGTGTACCCAGGACAGCGTGCTTGAACCTTAATTGGATATAAGCAAGAAAATACGTTGAAATGAAATGATAGATTTTGGTGTTGATTAATTATATGCATATAGATATACCATACTATATATATCCAGTTAAAGTTAGTTTTTTTTTTTTTAAGGACACCATAGGAGTAGCCTACATTGATTAATTAATCATCGGTTATTGGATGTCAAACATTTTCCAAGAATCGTGTTTAAGTTATTCAACAATAAAAATGTTCCGTACCCACTTAATTAGTTCGCTCTTTCAATTTAACGTTCCTACATGCCTGATAAATGTTTCTGGACTTTATTTCAATTGAAATGTTCAACACATTTTCAAAAATCATTCAAACCTAGTTTCAAATGAATGACGCTTATGTTTCATGACAGGTGATAAATCTCAATACATCCAGCTTAACACAGAAAGGTAGTACATGTATTTACTTTGAAAAAATATCATAGTAATTGATCATTCAATATAACTACGCCTGTTTTCACTTGTCAAATCATGTGCGACATAATAATAGATTGAATACATGTACTAGTATTCGTCATAGTTTTAAAAGAATCTCCGCACACCACACACCACCCCATATTCGTGAACTATTGTAGTCTATTTCCGGGTAGGGCCGCTTTTTTCTTGGTTTTTCTCTTCTTTTCTTTTTTTGGTTTGGTGGTGGGGGTGGGGGGAGTACATTTACCCCTAAGGGTCCAATTAAACGGTTATGTATTTATTCTTTTCACTTACATATTATTTTTGTTTTAAATCGGAAAATAACTAAAATAATACATCGAAAATTAGGGTCGGCCCATTCATTTATGTGGGGTCGGCCCTTTCATTTATGTAGGGTCGGGTTTTCGGAAACGCAATAGCCTCTTTAAATATATGGAGGGGTGGAGGGGTGGAGGGGTGGAGGGGTGGAGGGGTGAAGGAAGCGGACACTTATACCCCTCCTGGATCTAGACCTGAATTTTTTTTTTTTTTTTTTTTTTTTTTTTTTTTTTTTTTTTTTTTTTTTGTGGTGGTAATAGCGTATAGGCCTACACTTGCATACAAAATGTTAGGCCTATACATCGTGAAAAAAACCCCCCAAAAAAACATGCACTTAAAAAGTGTTGCATTTGTAATGATGAATTTTATTTGTATAATTCATGACAATTTATGCATTTCAGAACATTTGTATTTCCAGGGAGCATTGTAGAGAGTCCCCAGAACGCCTGTAGAAAATCGGGTGCATTGCGACCTCGATCTCAGCCAGTGAGCCCCTCCCCAAATGTTCACATATTTTCGCCATGCCTATGTCTATAGATATTCCCACGCCCACGCCCCCCACTCCTCTCTGAAAAATTAAAAAAAGTTCTGCGAACGCCCATGTAACATAGGCGAGTACAAGGGGGAACCCGTCTCCTGCTAAAATATATTTAAGTGCCTCTTTTTTTTCTTCTGGGTTTTAAAAGAAACAAAACTTTTCAGTAGTTTGCCTGCTAATATTTTTATTTAACTGGGAAAAAAATGTGGCGTGTTCTGGAGGCCGAGCACACACGAATTTGACTGGTACCGTCATCATCTATCATTATCACATTAATTTAACGTTAGGCGCAAAAAACAATCTAGCGAGCGACCGGGGTCTGTCGCCCCCCCCCCCCACTCCCCTACCCCCCACCTCCCCTCCCCCCCCACTGCATAGTGAACAAAGGGAAACAACTCTGTTCTGCGCAATACCATTTTATTCGGTAAGTTTTCTTTGGTCATTATATGAAAAGGAAATTGCGAGTGATTCCATAACCTTCGTTGGGTGTTTCTAATATATTTGTTAAAATGTTCAGATGTTTTGGAGATAGTTTAATATTATTTGTTGAAACATTGTCATTACGTTTAACTTGACGATTACAAAATGTATAGCCCAGTAGGGCCTAACTTTGGTCGTCTGCAACATAGGTACTTGATGACAGGATAATAAACCATTTCCAAATGACACTAGTACATGATACGGTGGTTGCTGCATTGAGTTAGTCACTGTGATTAAAAGCCCAATGTCCGATAAACATTCAGTACTTTTCTCTTTTTTTTCTTTTTTTTTAACAGCACCCTATCCAAAGCATTTTGATTTGCGTTTTATTCCCGGCCATGACGAAATGAGGATTTTACCCCGCCCATAATGCAAATTTTAAAACACGAAACAACATGAGAAAAATGTGAAAATTTGTATCATACTTCTTGAAAAATACCTTATGACTTTGATATAATCAGGTATTAAAAACACTTCATCAGGACCATAAAAAGATTATATATTTGACTTTGAAAATGTAAGTTCTTTAATTACTTTGTATAATATCTACATTTGACATTTTATTGCAACTTCATAAACCAGTTCAGAGATTTAAAATGTTTAATTAATTAAACATCAATTATTTCAAGTCCGTTTTCAAATTTATATTTTTGAGTTTAGTGTAGGGAAAACGCTTGTTCAGGGCCGTACCCTCCGGGGGGGCAGGGGGGGCAGCTGCCCCCTCTGAGAATCTTGTCCTTTTTTTTTTTTTTTATATATCTCCAGTAATAGCATAGAAATGTTTAATCTTTATAGTATGTTAAAAATTATTTATAAAATTTAGTGCCCCCCCCCCCCCCCCCCCCCCCATGGATTTTGGTCAGGGTACGGCCCTGTTGTTAAGCCTTGTAACAATATAGGCTACGTGTTAGTGGTTATCATTATTTTTATTTTTTTTATTTTTTTTGTTTTCTCTTCCTCTTTGACAACAGCAATATTTTCAGGGGTTTGTATGTAGGCTAGTGTGTGCTAAGAGGGTTTTTGAGGGGTATATTGTGGTATATTGACAATATTTACATTATCCTGTCATCAAGTGCCTATGGTCTGCAACAGACTCGGAGATACCGAGTCAACGACTCAAACTCAAAGTGAACTATACTTGACCGTCGAGTTCCGTGTAAATTCATTTCAAATGGTCAACTTTTCCAATAAATGTGACTAAATAACATTCCAGAAAATTTCATTAAAAATTCAATTTTATATAATTAGCCTATGTGTCGACGGATCACAGTAAAGGGCTCATAAGGAACAATGTGTGAAGTGGGGTGGGGAGGACATGGAACATTTTGTACAGTATAGGCCTAGTATCTGGCCCAAGTACTGTGACCTTTAGAGGTCCTTGGGGGGGGGGGGGGGTAACTTTTTTAATATATAGTAAGCGAGCATTGGGCTACATCCCTCCTAAATAGCTTGGGTTATACAAAATTAGTTAAAATTAAACTTGGTGACAATGGAAACTTACATTTTTCTTCTTCTAAATTTCAGGTTCTCAGCAGAAACAAAGCATAGTTTGTTTTAATACTGACAAATCTAGGAAACATGCAGGTATATAGCACCACATCACATGTTCCTTAGTGTTGTTTCACAAAATGGACTTTCATGACAACATATAATATATTTAGTTATGTACTGTTACACTAAATTGTATCCCCCTTTGCCACCCCACTATATTCAGAAAAAAAAAAAAACTAAAAAAAAAAAAACTATATTCATAAATAAAACCCAGGACTAGTCTGAGTAGTCTAATTGTCAGCAACATGCTTTTGCTAACAGTAAAGACAGTCCAGGAGTTGTTTGCCGGATGTGAAATGAATATAAACTTGAAAAATCATCTTAGTAATAGTCTTGCTACTATTGTTACTCCACAATTTTGTGTAAATTCATTCTTAATGGATATTTGTGTAAATTCAGTCTTAATGAATATTTTTTACTAATGTGAGATAGTTGTTCAATATTAATTTATTTTTATTTTACTGTACTCATCAACAGTCGAATCAAGGTGGTCGCCCTACCCCAGCACCAATTTTCAACCATAAGAAACGACAGCGCCAGGCCATGTTTGCCGATCCACTGTCTAGTGGTACTTTAACAAGCAGCACAAATTGTTCAGGTGTAATATTCTCATCATTGTTATTAGCAAGACAACACAGCACAACAAATAGCACAACACACCACCACACCACACCACACTCCACAATAGATATGGTCAGGAGGACATGTTTTGTGCTTAACTTTAGATGAATAAGATATGATAGACGGCAACTGTACCAATCAAATAGTTTGTGAGCGCTCTGCCTCCTGAACACAATTACATAATACTACACCACAAAACATAACAGCAAGAACAGCACAACACAATACAAGACAACCGGCCTCAGTGGTGTCCTGGTTAAGTTATTGGACATAAGGCTGATAGGTACTGGAGGAAATGTTTCATTTAATGGCGCCCTCAACACATTTCATTTACGGTTATATGGCATCGGGGCAGTTATTGAGTTTGCAGCCTGGTACTGGCTTTCACCCAGAGCGAGTTTTAGCAACTCAGTGGGTAGGTGTAAGACCACTACACCCTCTTCTTTCTCAATAACCACTAAGAACTAACCCACTGTTTGTCCTGGACATACAGCCCACACTTCAGAAGTGTGTGCCCAGAACAGCATGCTTGAACCTTAATTGGATATAAGCACAAAAATAAGTTGAAATAAAATACAAGACAATAAAACAGCACAATACAATGGAAAAATTTATTTTGGGATATATGTTATTGTTCTTTATTTTTTAAAGTGTTCATAATAAACCTCAGCATATGTCTTCACAAACAAGACAATGTATCTTAAATGTTATATATTATTTGAAACCTCACATCTTTACACTATTGGGGTTTATCCAGTTTCGATTTAAGGATATGATGTAGTGTAGATATTTACCATAATGCTAATTTCAAATATAGCTAATTCTTTGTTATTGTAATCAATTGACACACACACACACACACATACATACATATATATAGTCTACAAATTGTCCTTATTCATGGAAGAATGTAAAGCTAACATAAAGAACACTTCATATCCAGAATTAATTCCGAGTACATTGTTTATTCCTTTACACAAATAGAGAAGTCTTTTCTCATTATATTATAAGCCTGTGAGAATTTTTTTTTTTTTTTAAACATTTGTTAATTAAAATACATGTCCTTATAGTTCTGATTATCTAACTGTATTTAACTTTTACTTAGAGCTTATGCCAGTGGATGGATTCAATAGAAAAAATGGTGGAAACCCAAATGCCAGTGCTTTCAGTCACAATCAGTTCTCTAGAAATAATGCTGGTGACAGAGGTCAATTCAACTACAGCTGTGCCAACAGTATGTTTAGTCAGCAAGGTAAAACCAAATACAGCAGCCTCAGTGTGAATAATGCTACCAGTCAGCGAGGATCTAACCAGCAAAATATCAGTCGTGGCGGTGGTAATAACCGTGGATTTGGTGGCAGTCATCAGCTGTGCCCATCCAGTAAAGTTGTACAAAGGCAATGGCAGCCTCAGAGAGGTTTGAAATGTTAATTTTAATGTTAATCCATTGTAACAATTTGTTTTTCATCAATCCATTAAGAACATACATGTTTGGAGTTCTCCAAATGGAGAAGAATAAAGAGAAACAAAATTGAGTGGGTATTATTTAGTTTAATTTGATTATACTGAATAAAACTGTTAATGAGGTCAACATTGGGGTATTTCGCTGATGATTTATCTAGAAACTATTCCATACCAGGGCGGGGGGTTCTTTTGCTCCCATTCGGTTGAAAATGTACTTTTGTTTTCCTACTCTATATAAAGATAAAAACCTGACTTGTGCTACCTGCACTAGAGACTATGCCACAGTCCCCAGATATCATTCCTAGGGGCTGTAATTAATCATTAACGATACTACTAATAACATTTATCTCTAAATATTACTCTGTCAGTGTATTACTAGTATTTAACACATACTGAAAATCTTTTAGGCCAAAGTCAGAGTCACTTATTTAATGAAGACATGGATGATGTATTTGATTCCACTATGGACGACGGCTTTGAGAGCAATCCTTCAAATCAGTGGGGACAATCAAGGAATACAACATCTTCAATAAGTAACCAGTACAATCATAGGTATAAAACATTTGAGATTTGTAATTGTTTTGGAATTGTCACATAAAGATGCACTAACAATTGAAGATTTAAAACATATTTTATAAATAGTAATCTAATTCTGTTCCATTAGTATCTGTTACTTTAGTGAAAGAAAGAAAAAGAAATATTTTATTTAACTCAACACCTTTTAACTACAGTTATATGGCATCAGAAATATGGTTACGGGCCACAAAGATAATAGGAAACCTGCTGTCACCACTCAATGGGCTATTATTTTTAATTAGTAGCAAGGGATCTTTTATGTACATCATCTCAGACAGGATAGTGGGTGGGAGCCGGTACCCAGGAGGCAAACCCAGTAGGCTACCTATCAACCTCAAATCCAAAGACTTATGCCACTATGCCGGTTTACCTCTGTCTTCAACACAAAGCCCAAATACACGAGCTTGTGTCCAGTTACACTGTGTTTGTAATATTGAATTTTAACTAGATAGAAACATGAAAATAAGTCAGAGAAATAATAATTTCAGACAACAGACATGGGGTAGTGTCAGCAATTCAAGTATGTCAAACAGAGCTCCATCCAGTGGAAGACCCAAACCACCGAGTACTTCCAGCATGAACGTGTGGGGAGGAGCACCAGCACAAGCTAGTCCAGTAGCAGCTTGTCCTGTACCCCAACAGCTGCCAGCATTTCCACGCAGTAACAAGAACCAGTTTAATGCACAGCAGTCGCTGTATACAAATTGTGAACGAAACCAGAATGTAAGGCCAAGAATTTTATACAATGAATATTTAATTAACATGTGAATATTAATGAATTTTGTATGTTTATAGTTAATTAGCAGTATTATTTAACGTTGTTAAGTGTGCCTTAGCCAAATATTTATATTGTAATTTATTATGTAAATTAGATCACTGTTAAAGGACTATGTATGGTTTGTGATCTGGTTAATGTAATGTCAGATTTTGTTTAGAAATATGCATCAACTAGATAAGTTCCTGCGAAGGAGTAATTGTTAATAATTAATTAAATATTTATTTTGTTATATATTAATATAATATATAAATGTGACCTTGAAGTCATAGTCTATAAAATGTTTTAAACAGTTAGTACTAAAGTGTTTGGTACAGTCAGACAGCACCTACTATTTCAAATTATTCAAATTTTCATTGTGTGCAATGGTCTCTCCAGTATTCAGGAAAGGGATGGAGGGAATCGGTAGAGCTGGTTCCACTCATAGGAAGGGATGGTACCTAAGGTTTGCAGGGTACTTTGAAAATGTCTTGTAAATGACAATGAACCTGAGTACTCTGGTAGTTCAAGACAATGGCATGACTTGTGATTTTAGATGGCGGCCTAAATAAATGGATGGCGGATATTACTATCGCTGCCAATGGATGGGGGGTGTATTAGAAATTAATCTTAAGAGATGGTGGGCCCGCCATTGCTTATGACATATAGTAAGACCCATGGTATGTGTAGACTAATCGCTTCAGACAATGGTCAGTGTTTATCAAGTATCAGTCTTCCAAGTTTGGTATTAGTTGTTGTTTTTTGGTATTGCTTAAATATACACATGCATATGCTTTGAACTAATGTTGTTTGTTTTCTCTGAAGAGGGTTCCAAATGCAACAAAGCCTGCAGCACAAGGGAGTAATCAGTACAAAAAAGCAAAAGTTGCGGAGGTGGACAAAAGTTTGAAAGTCTTAACACTGGCAACAAGCAGCATCAAGAAGTGGCATCAAATGAACATCCAACTCTGTCCTGTAATATTTGAAGTTTATGGTAATTTGTCCATGTTTGTATGGCGATGATTTGTTTGTTTTTTAAATCATGCAATTTACCGATTCAATTTTCAATCATTTAATTGTAACCAGGTCTGGTGCTTATAAAACATTTAGGGTCTAGACTTGAGACTAATAGAGTCTGAGACACTAATGTCATGACAACACCATACAAATTGTATGCGTGTGACGTCATTAGAGATTGAGTCTGAACTCTAGAAGTTTTATAAGCACAGGCCCTGTTTGTGATTATAGCCCTTTACCTTAAACTAAACAGCCAGCTAAAACAGTTACATGGTAGGAAACTATTAATCAAAATGTTACCATCTGATTTAGCATTATTATATTAAATATATTGTATAAACATAATTTCTGTAGGTAAGTGCATATAAAAAGATTCCTTGCTGCTATTGGAAAAAATTTAGCGGGTTTCATCTTTAAGACTACGTGTCAGAATTGCCAAATAATTAACATCCAATAGCCGATGATTAATCAATGTGCTCTATAGTGCTGTTGTTAAACAAAACAAATTTAACATTTTAATGTTTGTCGTAACTGTTGGATAATTAACATAAAAAAATAATGCAAGTTTTCTTTTCATCTTTTTTTTAATGTGCAGTATGAAAATTCACTCATTTATCTTCTATTAAAATGATAAGTTATTTGTGTAAAATATAGTGCATCCTTGGCCTAATCTTGAAGACATCCTAATTTTAATCTGCTTGTGTTTAGGCATCATTGATTCTGCCGTTCTAAGAGATAAAACTGGATTGGGGAAAGAGTTTCTGTTACGAGATGAAGAGGATAAACTGCATTGTGTTTTCTATGAAATTGTACGTCCTAACATTAAACTTTTTTTTCTTTTTTCTTTTTTTTTTATTATTTTCCCAGATCATTTTGGCAAAGTCAAGGTTGGGGTGCCTTGCCTCAGTGCCTTACATAATTTATATGCACAGAAAATATTCAAATATATTCAACATATACACACATTTAAATAAATATATAAAATCTACACAGTTTGTTTAATTACATTAATTTTTTTATAAACTAAATCATGGATATTGAAATAGACTCAATATACACCCATAAGATCTTTTTAACATTAAACCAACAATATTTAAATAAAAATTACTTTAATATTAATCAGTAGGTACATTAATTGCCAACATATTTTTTTATTATGTGTACAAATGTTGATGTTTTGTTCTATTTTGTGGTACATTTAAAAAGGACAATCTGCATTGTGTTTTCTGCGAAATTGTAGGTCCTAACATTTCTATCTAAACATTAAATTTAATAATATCATTGAAAGTAACATTAAATAGAGATTGATTTTATTTGAATATTGTCAATATTTTATTTTTTCTTATCTATTTTGATGTTTTAATTTTTTGTGGTACATCTATAAAAACATGTGTCGAAGGTAAAATCAAACATGCAAATTATATTTTGCATTTAAAAAAACCCAAGTAAAGACGTCTAATTGATTACTGTAAAAGACTGCAGTCCATTGTCATCTGGTGTTTTTTCCATCAGGATGCAGAGATTCATCCATGCGTTCTCTGGGTCCAAAAGAAAATGGCACTGAAAATCCCAATATATACACTGTATATGTAATTATGTCTGTTCTAATAAATTAATTTAACAACAGTGTACTGCATCGTTCATTGGTCTGAAAACATAGCCCAAGTATAATTATAACTTGTGCTAATTTTCCCAATCCCATCGGACATGGGACCCTGGTGAAAAATCCTGGATAAATCCCTGGGATAAAAATCACATATATAGACAATAACTTGGGAGTTAGAGGAATCACGGATTATCTGTCCCGAGTGAAATTTTTGTTGTCAGAGTTTTAGCGAGTGACTGACAACATTAATTTCACTCAGGACAGATAATCCGTAATTCCGAGTATCGAGTGGGTTATTGTGTTTATAGATAGCTTCTATCCCTAGGGAAAGTTATAAAATATATTCACCCGCATCTCACTGCCCATATGGGTAATAAATATCTATATATCACTAATGAATCACCACTAATATTCATCAAAGGGGACACCACATATATAGATGATTTTAAAAAGCAACTTCTTAGTAACATACATGTATGCATTGTTTAGAATATCGTATTTCTAAGTTTAACATGTCAGCTGTGAATTCACATTAAACTTGTTGCTCACATGTTAAAATAAAGTTTTGTTCGTTATAATATAGGACCGTGAGCTACCTAGACTGATTCGTGGCCAGTGGCATAGGTAAGGACTAAAACCTGTTTGAAGAATAGTTTGTATGACACCTGTTTACACAGACCTTTTATGTTTGTAAAATACATTGTTTGAAATTAAAATGGTGAGACAGATATTGAAGTTGCAGCTGATAATATTTGTGAATGATCTTTACAATACTCCATGGGGATTTGAAGAACCTTTTTGCAAAATTGTTGATTTGGAGGTGAAAGTCACTGTCAATTATGGTTATACAACTTTTTTAATATTATCAATGAGTGGATTCATGAGATCCTATAGGTGTATGTGTTAAAAAGTGTGAATCAGGATAAACTGCTTTAGTTAACAACAGTAGGTGTATTAATAAGCCTTTAATTTTTAATACTTTCATGGGTTAACAGTAGTTAAACTATTAATGAATTAAAGGATTCAATAAATAACAAAGAAAAAAACCCTGTCCTTGTTGGCATGATGGATAAACAGGACTATTGTGTCTGATACTACATGTATTCCATTAGTTGTGGGGTTCCAAAATGTGCCTCCCATTTGATCCATTTTCTCAATCCTGGATTAGTTCTCAACTTCAAGTGAAAATTGACCCAGTTATGTGTGAACTTGTTTGTTAATTTGACTTTACAGAACACAGAACTGAACATTTCAGGTGTGTGGGTTCTCTCGACAGTCGGACTGGTGTTATGAAGTGTGTATCAGTGAGGCCAGCCTCAAACGAAGAGAGACAGATGGCAAAGTCAGTGATGCAAGCCAGTGAGAAAACACTGACCCGTTTAATACACTACAGCAGAGAGCCATAGCTTGATCGATCAGCTACTGTATCACAATAAGTCAGAGTGATTGTCTCTCTTCTTCTTAAGTGAATGGGTAAACCGAGTTTATTGTTAATGAGAGTTAACAGGACATTCTACCTTTGATCCTTACTGAATTTGTTACTTAGGCTTGCGACTCAGGTTGTTTCAAAATGTACATATTTCAAGTGATGTGTTGATCTGTTCACATATCAGTTAAGCGAATTTAAAATGATGTGAATCACCAAACAGTCCCCACCTGGTGAACTGTTACATTTAATAAAAGTAATGTCTCTGTTGAAAACCACAAGTTTAAAATCTCAACATTTCGTCAACTAAATGTTGACATCGTCAGGAGAAAACTTTAGATATATTTTTGGACACTTAAAGCATAGCACATCAAAATACTATCATTGAAAAATCAGATTTGAAACATAAAATTTAGTACAAAATTAATGTACATATATGTTACGATTAGATAACTCACCAGTTACGCAAATATAATTAATGTAATCAAACAAATTATTACCAAAGATGAAACTCATGTGAACCAACCTCATGTTACCTAAAATATTGTCCCCAGTTGTAATCACATTTGTACCTAAGTGGCATATCTATTGTATACTGATTTAAATTATTTAATTAAAACTTTAGAACAGTTAATTGTTTTAGCTATGTACTGAGACATGCATCAATACATGGCTTACAATAATTTACATACCCATTATTGACAGGTGCAGGATGTTGACGCAATTCTGTTTGTTACTGATTAGTATATTTATAACACAAATGTGATATTATTTAAAATAGAATATTTGATACATAGTTTTTTTTTTAAACATTTTAATCTTTTTCTTGTTTTATAAATGTTCTGTGATCTCTGGTTAGAACACACAACAAATGAAAAGATGTGATACCATATATGTGTACTATGATCGTGATAATTTGTTTATTTTGTTTTATATATATCTAAGCATTGTCATTAATTATTAAAAATTAAACAGAAACTAATATTTTAACAGGGTTCATATGCATCCTTAAATTCCTTGAAAATACTTAATTTTAGGAAGCTGTTTTACAATACTTGAAAGTCCATAGAAATTGTGATTTTTGCACTTTGTCCTGGAAATTTTTGTTTTGTTTAACGATAGCACATTGATTTATTAATCATCGGCTTTTGGATGTTAAACATTTGGTAATTCTGACACGTAGTCATCAGAGTAAACCTGCTACATTTTTTCTAATGCAGCAAGAGATCTTTTATATGCACTTTCCCACAGAGAGGATAATACTGGTGGTGCACTGGCTGGAACGAGAAATAGCCCAATAGGCCCACGCATTAAGTGAGCACTTTACCACCAGGCTACATCCCGCCCTTGTCCTGGAAATGTCCTGGTAAACTGATGATAGCTGACATTTTCTAAACTTTATTTTCCCATTCCTATAATCACTACTTGAACTGGCCCCAAGTCAGGATCCGATCGCTGACGTTTTCCGAACTTTCTTTTTGTGTTCCTATAGTGACAGTTCAAACATTTTATCTGGCCCCAAGGTTACATTTATTGTCTTACCCAGAGTTCAGCAGAAAAAACACTTGATAATGTGTTGCATTTTTTGTTTTCTTTCTTTTTTATTTTACACCCAACATTAAAATAATTATAATACAGCGATAGCGGCCCGAGAGCAGGCAGAAAAGATAACGAAAAAACAACAACAAAAAACCCACGCAAAACATTAACCTATGAATAATGTTGCCACTATTATCGCCAGTGTCTTAGCAAGGGGAGGGGGGGCACGGAGGCAACCCCCCCCCATCAAAACTTTTTTTTTTAATTGTATTAAATTTTATAAAATCATACATAGTGTGGAACGTTCAGAAGTCTTTCCGCACATGCACTGGGCCCATTTTATTTTCTCTACTTATTCATTGCAAATTGATGAGTGCAAGACAAGTGCTTGGGACATTGTTCGAGTTTTGATACAATATGACATAAAACTGAAATAGTGCACTACTACTTGGTGTTAAAATAAAAAAAGAATACATTTTTATTTGACAACTTAGCAACTACACGTATGGTCAAAGGATATTGAAAAAAATAATAGTGTGCAACGGTAACAAAAATTAATTTTGATGATGTCCTAAATACTTGAGACTGCGGGTTTAAACAAAGCCACAACCCGAATATTTCACTTATTTTTCATCTACCGGTATTTGAATTATTATCGACTGTACTCCATGTAAAAAATGTCCTGGAATTTGGTTAAGATACAAGTGTATGAACCCTGTTTTAGTGAAATGATGTTCATGCAGTGGCGTAGCGTGGGTTGCCAATGCCTGGGGCAAGGCAAGTATTGCGCCCCCTAACAAGTAGACCATTAGCACTGCCTGAATCTCTTCCACCAGTCCAGAAAATTTTGCACCCAGGGCAACTGCCCTGGTGGCCCCACTAACGCTACACCACTGTCTTCATATGTATTACTGTTAAACATAAGAAAATATTCATTAATATACAAAAAAATTATTGTATGTCTGTTTTTTAGTGTGAATATGGTTATAAGAAAAATTATTTGTTTCAGTTGATCTGAGTTAAGCTTAACATCCATAATAGCACCTCGATATGTTTGTATAAATTGTCAAGAAGGCACACAAATAATGGATTTTCTAACAGAGCTAGGGTCCAGAATTGCTTTAAGCAGCCGCCAATTCTTTTTCCAGTAGCATATTTTTATGTCAAAACTAATACTGTTACATTATGCAGTTGTTGATAGGTCTCTTCTCAAAATTATATGACTTAAATACATTTCATTAATCACTTTTATATTAGAATTAGTCTTGTTTTGTGGTATATTTAATAAATTATTAAATGTATATGACAGGAATATAGGAATTGGGAGGGAGCTAGGGAAACTTGCCTCTCATTTGAGGCCCAAAGCATTTACTTTCTTTCGTTCTAAACCATTATAGGCCTATAAAGTATAATAAACCCAAAAAAAATTACTTGTCTCTCCCCACACACACACCCCACCCCACCCACCCCTATTTCACATAGCCTAACATTCTTACGGACCTGTATCATCAGTTAGTTAATTAACAAGCCTTTATACATTATTTAAAACTGTTTGTTGTTTATAATTATACAACTGTTATCTGATTTGTGGTGATTAAAACATTGGATATTAAGTTGGCGTTTTTCATTTCTTTACAAGTAAGTATATATGAAGAAGTTTCTTGTACAGTGTTGTAGCACCAAATCTTTAAAAAAAAATGTTTTACAAGAGACAAGATGTGGCTCAGTGGTTGAGTTCCTTTGTTTGACACCCAATATCCGCTGTTCTCCTCATGCTGGAGTGTCGTCGACCATTCTGGAGTGTCGTCAACCATTCATTCATTCAGTCGGTGGTTTTGTTTTGAGATATTTTATTGATAAAAAAAGAATCAAAAGGATTGCACAACAGGCAGAGCCTATTAAGTGCTCTCCTAAACAAGATGGACATCAGACAATATTCATAATCATGATTCATATATAAAAATATAATAATAATGTCCAATGGTGGTTGAGCACTTGCCTATTTGCAGTAGGTCACAGCATCAGCCACTCTCCATAAATCCATCTGACATTCTCATTCCAACCCGTGCCTCATGACTGGTATGCTATATCACACCACCCAACCCGCTCTGAGAAAATTATTTTTTAAAATGTATTTCCCTAGGAAGCATGACCCTTGCTTGCCAATGTCTAGACCTCTCTGCACAATTTTCTGCACCTATAACTACAAGGGAGAATTTGTGGGTTACCGTACACACACACACGCCCTTCAAAGTAGTTTGAGTGGTGGTGGTGTGTGTGCGGGGGGTGGGAAGCTCGACCACAACACTGAACACCCCACCACAGACTATCTAATATCTTTGCACGCGCAGAGAACGAATACACAGGCAACCATTTGGTAAAAACAATCTGTGTTTTGAGACCATTACACAAGCTAATGGCGGCAAAACAAGCATTTATAACTGCTCGTTTAATGCTCGTATTTGACTGTCATTGTGTCACATTCAGGAATGTTCGGTGAATGGTAATGACTACCACACAGCCAAATACAATAAAATAACGTGGTCGTAATTATATTGTTATTTTGAAGCTTGACCTAGGCTTACTCTACGCCTACCCAAGTGTTTGAATCTGAATAGACGCTTTCAGGATTTGCAAAAAATGGCATCTTATTTTCAGCTGTAGTGGTGGAACACCTTTCAAACAATGATAATAATTAAAAGGAATCAATTTTTAAATTTCACGACAACGCCCTCCCCCTCCCACCCCCCACCCCCCGATTTAAAAAAATAGATAAATACGGAAGTAAGAGTATTTGCAAACTGACACCACTTTTCAGCATCATACTCTTTTAAAGTTTTATTATAAAGTGTTCGTTTGATGTGCGGTTGGTGAGCCCATTGGGCTATTTCTCATTCCAGCCTTTGGACCACAACTGGTATATCAAAGGTCGTGGTTTGTGCTATCCTTTCTGTAGGATGGTGCATATAAAAGATCCCTTGCTACTAATGGGAAAATGTAGCTGGTTTCCTCTCTATAAGACTATATATCCAAGTGACCAGTGGTGTCTTTATACAAAACACTTTTTAATGGAAAAATGTAGCAGATTTTCCTCTCTGGGACTATATGTCAAATGACCAATGATTAATAAATCGATGTGCGCTTGTGGGGTCATTAAACAAAACAAACAAACTTTTATTATAAAATGCTTGGGATTGGTCCAAATAATATGAGGTGACTTTAAAAACCCAGCATTCATATAATTATGAATCTCAATTTTGCTCTAGCCTACTTTTTATTTGTAAAGGGGTGGGATGTAGCCCATGCAGTGGTACAGTGCTCAACTGATGCGTGGTTGGTCTGGGATCAATCCCTATCGGTGGGCTCATTGGACTATTTCTCGATTCAGCCAACACACAACTGGTATATCAAAGGCTGTACTTAGTATGTGCTTTTCTGTCTGGGATTGTGCATATAAAAGATGCTACTAGTACTAATGGAAAAATGTAGGAGGTTTTCTCTCACAATTACCAAATGTTTGACATCCAATAGCTGATGATTAATAAATCACTCAATGTGCTCCAGTGGTGTCGTTAAACAAAACAAACTACCTTTAACTTTTTCTATTTGTAAATTATATAATTTCTAATATTTAACAAATCTTTATTAAAAATATGCCATTCTTTGATGTGGAAATCAGTTTGTAAATACAATAATTTAATTTGTAAAGTAATACTGCTATATTGGATTCCACAAAAATTACTTCAGAAAAAGAACTTTGTTATGGGTCATCAAACTTTTATATTTATATTATCAACATCAAACAATGTGAAAAGATTACAATATATATGACAACAGTGATGTACTAGAATATATTTGTTGTGCTTCAATATTTTAGAATATTGGAATCACAATAAATCCTAAATTTTCTGTTGATGACTGGCAATCTGAAGTCAACTTTTGCTTTTAGTATGGAATAAATTATTAATACCAAAAACTGAAACCGTTGTTTTTTCTTTTATGGTAAGCTCATGAATACAACCAAATCCCTATCTTCTTCAAGAGGAGAACTTTTGCCAATGAACACATACATTTAGTAAGAGTAACCGAAAAAGAGGCCTATTTATATAACAAAACAACAATTGGGGTGCCACTAGTCTGGTAGGATCCCTAGTCACAAGGACTTGTAGCAGTTACCTTCCCCTACTTTACATCCTCGGGTATTGACTATATACATTATATATAATACAATTATAAATTATATATAATTCAGTGCACCATGGGAAGGAAGGAAATGTTTTATTTAACAACGCACTCAACATATTTTATTTACGGTTATATGGTCAAGGACCACACAGATATTGAGAGAGGAAACCCGCTGTCGCCACTTCATAGGCTACTCTCTTTCGATTAGCAGCAAGGGATCTTTTATATATACCATCCCACAGACAGGATAGTACATACCACAGCCTTTGTAACACCAGTTGTGGAGCACTGGCTGGAACGAGAAATAGCCCAATGGGTCCACCGATGAGGATCGATCCCAGACTGACCACATCAAGCAGGCACTTTACCACTGGGATACATCCCGCCCCTTCACCATGGGGTGAGAAATGAAAGCCATTAATTTTAATTTATTAATTTTTAAATTTAAAATTAAAGGACACTGTTTTAGCTCTATGCGGATAGGAGCTGGACACCAATCCTATCATATACCACTGTTAAACACCATCATAATAATATAATTTCATGTTGAAAACACTATTTTATCATAAAATTTGCTGCAGATTATCTTTCTCAACCCATGTGTTGAAATTATCATATGTCAGATTCCAATTAGCCCATAGTTTTAAATGTTCTGATCTAGCCAGTGCACAATGACTGGTATATCAAAGGCCATGGTATGTGCTGTCCTATCTGTGGGATGGTGAATACAAAATATCCCTTGCTGCTAATAGAAAATTATAGTGGGTTTTCTCTCTAAGACTACTATATGTCAAAAATTACAAAATGGTTTACAACCAATAGCTGATGATTAA
This sequence comes from Gigantopelta aegis, assembly GCF_016097555.1. Taxonomy (NCBI): domain Eukaryota; kingdom Metazoa; phylum Mollusca; class Gastropoda; order Neomphalida; family Peltospiridae; genus Gigantopelta; species Gigantopelta aegis. The sequence continues at coordinate 21,390,748 of NC_054701.1, read as the reverse complement.
TAAATCAATGTGCTCTAGTGATGTCGTTACATAAAAAAAATAAAAAAATAAAAATGTTCAGAGGTGTCATTAACTATTCCTTTTATTTCATTTTAGTTTCGACTCTGGAAGCATGTTTTTTTCCATTTCCGTGTGTACACTAAGACCGTGCCATGGCTGAGGAAGCGTCCACCTCACCTGTGTTTGAGTTTACCGACCGAGAGTTCTGGGGTCTGGATTTCTGCTTCCGAACCTTCAACAAGATGTACATCAAAGACATCTTACAGCTTCAAGAATACCCTACATTCTCAGGTAAAAAAGATATGATTTATTAGACATCCATGTATGTAGCTGGTCACAATGATTACAATACCAAATACTGTAAAATATTCTTGTGCACAGGGCAGAAGGAAGGAAATGTTTTATTTAACAACGCACTCAACACATTTTATTTACGGTTATATGGCTTTAGACATATGGTTAACTTAACCAGGTTAAGGACCACACAGATATGGAGAGAGTGAAAACCTGCTGTCACCATTTCATGGGCTACTCTTTTCGATTAGTAGCAAGGGATCTTTTATATGCACCATTCCACAGACATGATAGTACATACCACTGCCTTTGTTACACCAGTCGTGGTGCACTGGCTGGAATGAGAAATAGCCTAATGGGGCCACCAACGGGGATCGATCCGAGACTGACCGCGCATCAAGCAAGTTCTTTACCACTGGGTTACGTCCCGCCCCGCACAGGACAGAGACCATTTTGTTTTCAAAAACTTGATTAGCAATATTTCTTGTCAATTGAAAATTGATTAGCAACTAATTTTTAATGTTTTGAAATTGTGTAGCCATATCTGAAACTTGTGTAGTAAATCGCGACACGATCCTGAACAAAATGTTCCCAGCATGAATGTAAGGATCTAAGGCAGACTTGTGAAGTGTTTAGTAATATATGTAGGTGGCAGGTGATGATTTACTGCAGTCACTTTCGCTGTCTCTGCCATCTACATTTCATGCTTACATTATACAAGTCACAGAGTTCAATAGATATTGCCATCCTTATGGTCTGACGTGAGCATTTTCTAGCTTAGTTTGCAATTGCTTAAAACTATTTCCACATAGACGAAAAACTGCTTGCCTCATCATTCGCTGATATTGTTAATAATTTATTTTACTCAAAACTACTATGAATTTGACAGAGCAACTGTTGTCCTACATAATTTCAGTTCTGTGGGTTAATTATTAATCACCAATGATTTTCAAACTATAAGGCCGGAAAAAAAAAATTACTTGTTTCCTATTACCGTACATGCTGGAAAAATATAGGGTAGGTAGGTAGGAAAAACATATTATTTTGGAAAATAATTTTATTTATGGATATTAAATAAAGGTGTGGACTACCGATATCCAAAATAACCTCTGCATGTATAGAAATGCATTATGCAAACCAACAATACCGTTCATCACAGTGTTTTCCCTAGAAATGAAGTAAGGCATGGTAAAGTGACGTTTTGGGGTCATATTTTATGTGCAGTTTTAATTATAAGGGCTTTTTTTTTCCCATTATACAATTTTCAAAAGGACAAAAACCTTATGGCCATTTTATTTTCTATATCTATTTCATAACTTAATTTAAAAAAGGAAATATGTAGTACTGTCCACATAGGTGTGTTTAAAGGCTTCTTTTTACATGGGCAACTTATAAATTTATAAAAGGCAAGGCATTTTGATTTTGAGGGCAACATGGTGCTAACCTATCTGTGGGAGAGTGAGTACATACAAAACACCCCTTGCTGTTTAATAATAGGCAGAAGGTTTACTCTCATACTAACACTTAACTTCTGTACTGGTCCAGGACAGACTTGGTTGCACCGTAATTGGATAGAAACCAGTAAATAAGTTATAACAATTTCTTTTAATGAAAACTGAAAAGAAGGGTTCTATATTTATCTGTCCAACAATAACATTTAAAAAAAAATGTTATGAATATTAGCTTTCCTAATGTATCTAAGAAATGGTAGACTTACCAATTTTATAATTTGCAATGTTAGTTTTATTCTGTATGCATCCAGTATTAAAGTACACACTTGGATTGAAGCAATCAATTGGTCCAATGAATAGAAATGCAGTACAAATGCTCAGGATGCTCAAACGAATGTTGAAAAGTAAAGTTTGTTTTATTTAACGACGCCACTAGAGTACATTGATTTTTATCTTTAATATCATCTGCTATTGGACGTCAAACACATGGTCATTCTGACACTTTTGTTAGCGGAAACCCGCGAAGTTCCCAGTGACCACTTACAAAAAATAACGAAATGCATCAAGATCTTACTGACATATTTAATAATTTGATTTGGCAGTAAACTCCATCAGTATCGGTAAACATTCCCTCCCCTAGTTTATCAGAAGGTCACTAAATTTCTACACGGCCAGTTTGTCGCTGGAGTAAATCATTAAATACAGTTATTATTATTATTATTATTATTATTATTAACCGGAACACCTCACTACGCTAGATGTAGAGTAAATCGGAAAAGATCGCATTTATTCATGAAATCTTCGCCCGATATCTCACGAAAGTTACCGAACTTCAATTTAAAGGGAAGTAACTCCATCAATTAATTGTTAGAAGAAAACATTTCGTGGCTAATGGGTCGCCAATAAAACTAAATTTGCGACAGTAAAACCACCGATATACGTTCGCAAATCGGAAAACACAGTAGGGTTATTCCCTAAATGACACCAAATTAGTGCTTGTGATAGTTTTGGAATGTTTTCGTGGAAATTGTTGTTATATTAAAAAAAACATTTTTGGATATGCAAAAAAAGTTTTAGGGTCGGCAGGTTCAAATTAGGGTTGGTCAGTTAACCGGAAACAAACAATATTTTATGATACGCCTAAGCAATGATATTAACTTCCTTCCTCAGTTTTTTTCAAACATCCTTTTGCTGTGAAAGATAAATACCATGGACGTAGGAATTAATCATTTGTGAAAAACTGTTTTACTTGAAATAAAATTAAGGTAACCTTTTCAGGGCTAGCCCTGGGTTACTATTTTTGTTCGCCAAAAAATTCGCCAATCCTTAATTTCTTTCACCAATCTAAATATATATTTGCCAATTACATTTTGGCATTTCAGTCAAAAGATTTTGTTTTTAATCTCGTTCTTTATGATAATATAGTATATGCTAAAATGTACTTATTATTCAGTATGACATTGTTTTAGAGGATTATTTTTTTTTCTAATCTAATAATGAAATGCTGCTGATGTCTAGGGCTGGCTGTAACCCAGTGGTAAAGCACTTGTCTGATGTGTGGTCAGTTTTACACTTACAAGACCCCTTCTATAGGCCCCATTTCAGTGACTCCAGCAACCCCACCCTTTTAATGCTACTTTTACCATATATTTATGTTTCATTCGATCTTCGGGGGGGGGGGGGGGGGGGGGGGGAGCTTTTGGATGTTTATGAAATCGTCCTCAAATTATGTACATTTGACATCAAAGACAATCCTATTTGTTTTAAACATTCTTCTTCTATAAAACTCATTTGTGTTAATTTTTGTTCATAGGTGCATTTGCCTACAAGAATCATCCCATCTACAAAGTGGATGTTCTTGGAACTGTGGTCCGAGTTGAACAAAGAAGCAAGTGTTTTGTGTATGCAGGTTAGTACTTATTTATTTCACTTTATTGCAACCTCAAAATTTAATATATACTGGAGGTAGTTCATTTATTTGTCATTGTAAGGGAGATTCTGTTTCAGTAGTGTTAATTTCAGTGGATGGTTTGGCTTTGACATATAGGTCATCACCATGAATTAGCCAATCATATACAGTGTATGTCTTTAAATTCATCTCTCTTTTATATGAATATGAGATATTGCCATGTAACGTTATATCTCACAGTGATCTCTCGAAATAACATTTTGCAGTTTTTTTGTGTGGTCATGCCCTGTATTCAGGGATACTGAACAATGCCAGTGTTCAAAGTGTTTTTGATTGGAGCCCTATGTAATCATTTGGTTTAAAATGCAGTATATATTTAACCTGTTTAGCAAAAAAAAATCACACTGGCTGAACACAACCCTGCATGCTTGACTTATTTTTTTATCAAACTCCTGTGCAGTGCAGTGTCTGTACACATTGCTGCCTTCTTCATTCTCTACCAATTCAGGGCAAGCTTTGGGTTAGCAGAAAATTTCGCCAAATTATCTGTTAAATTTCTAAAATTGTAAAAACCCAGTAATATTGTACATAACAAAAGATCAATTATTACATAAAATGATTTCGCCAAATTAAAATAAAATTTGCCAGTTGTTTTTGAAATTCGCACTTGGCAAATTTGGTGAGTGCCAGAACTAACCCTGCAGTTATCGTGGCTTACACTTCACATTGAACTTACTTGTAGGCCTACACTCAATCTGAGTCTTGAGTGTCAATCAGTCGTGGATTCGATGGCATGACCGTTACATCATTAAGGCTGTTCTGTATTTGTACATTGTGGATGAATGGGTAACACGCCAGGCATATATTTGCCGTGTTACTATTAAGTTATGTCACTATTATTGTGATACTCTATTTTTAAAAAAGTAATAATAAAAAACCAGGGTTTAACTACTAACTATGTCTTTCATTCACTGATTGATTTATATGTCTTTGTTTGCATATAAAAGGACAGTTCCCATGTGTGGTAGCTCATTTGTTTTTTGGCAGTTGATGATGGTACTGGTGTCATTTCTTGTTCCTGTTGGAAAAACAATGATGACAACACTTCAGGTAAGATTATTGAGTGAAGCTTCAATGCTTGTTATCCGTATATACCAAAACAAAATCAAAACAAATAGCAAATCATGGCCTTTGACACCAAACTGCAAGCTAATAAGTCCAGGCTTTAACATTATTAAATATTTGTTTGAATCTCGGACTCCGAATTGAAATCCGGCAGTTGATATAGAGTCAGTTACATGAGGTAATGTTCAAGCATGGAACACATCAACAGCCATGATTACATTGTGATGATAATTGTACCTGTAGACATATCTGTATAATACACATTTACATGATCAGACACTTAAAATGACAGACCCTAGTTTTTTTTAACACAAATGCATATTTTTCAGGGTTGAAAAAAATCATGATTTTTTTTTTTTTAATAAAAAAAGTCGGATTTTTTTTTATTTAAATCAGATTTTTAAAATTTAAATCAGATTTATTTGATTTCTTTTAATTTTACTTTAATTTGGAGCTTCTGAATTGAATACTTGCTCCCTATTAAATACACGATTTGGAAGCTTCACTGCATTCTGAAAGGAAATACCTTGAACATCTAGAAATGAGTTAACAAAATGTATTTTGGGGATTATTGAGTTAATGTTTAAGTACTTGGTGTTTAGCCAGGATGGCTATATAAGGTGATTTGACACGTGAAGTCAGTGACTTCAAGTCACATCTGTTAGATCCGACTCTAGAGCATCCCCAAATTCGTCCAATTTATCACATTGAAGCAGAGTGGCTTCACTTGACACCTTCTATTGTGTTGATCTCCCAGGATCATCACAACCATAGATTTGGGGGAATTGTCACTGATCAGTATGACTTGTTAGACTACATGGTGTTGAAATCTAATTGCAATTCAATTATAAATATATGTAAAAATAATTATCTAGCGTAAGTAACAATTGATTTTAAATAACACTTCATTTTTTGTACTGCAAGTTAATTGATAAATCACATGTTTACAAAATAATCAATAAAAATAAATGCAATAATCATAAAAATCAAATGAAACATAACAAAAATCAAAAAAATCAAAATGCATGATTTTTTTTTTTTTTGCAGTGATTTAAATCAAACAACTCTGTATTTTTTACAATTGGATCTGTTTTTATACGCCAATATATGATGGGTCGTATTATGGTATGGTGTTGTCTGTATGTCCGTCTGTTAACTTTTTCTTGTCGGGACCATATCATGCATACAGGACCATCAAACCTCACATGTAGGAACAACTTGGGATGGCGGTTTGTCACGTTCTATTACTAGGTCACTGTGACCTACTTTTCATGGTCTACTGCACATAACAGTAAATCCTTGTCCAGACCATATCTTGTATACAGATGCATACAGGACCATCAAACCTCACATGTAGGAACAACTTGGGATGGCGGTGTGTCATGTATTATTACTACAAGTAGGTCACTGTGACCTACTTTTTATGGTCTACTGCACATAACAATAAATCCTTGTCTGGAACATATCTTGCATACAGGATGATCAAACTTCACATGTAGGAACAACTTGGGATGGTGGTTTGTCACTTTCTATTGCTAGGTCACTTTAACCTACTTTTGATGGTCAACTGCACATAACAGTAAATCCTTGTCCGGACCATATCTTGCATACAGATAAATACAGGACCATCAAACTTTGCATATAAGAACAACTTGGGATGGCAGTGTGTCGTGTACTATTACTAAGTCACAGTGACCTACTTTTCATGGCCTACTGCACATAACAGTAAATCCTTGTCCAGATCATATCTTGCATACTGATGCATACAAGACCATCAAACCACATGTAGGAACAACTTGGGATGGTGGTTTGTCCAAAAGAAACTGTTTATCCATCCGATTGCAAAAGTTTCACATAATTAGACTTGAATCATACCCATAACTTATTCATTAATATAGATATGGTTTTTCACCAAACTCCTGATGGCCGTATCATGTACCTCACCGGTATTCTTGTTGATAATTAAAATCAGACCTTATTGTATTTTAACATGAAAATAATCATGAGTATTACGTCTCTGTTTAGATATTGTTAAGAGATTTCAGAAGCTGCCACCTTCATTGTTAGCTAAAGTTGACTCTATCCTGTCTGACGAGTTAGAAAATGAAGGATATCAGCTGGGAGATCTTCTGAACGTCCGAGGAAAGATCAAAGTGTTTCGAGACATGAAGGAAATATCTGCTTCTTATCACTGTATCTTTTGCTGAAATTTACCTCAACTGTTAAATGTTGATGAAGGTTTGTTTGTGGTGCAGCATTTAGTAACAATTTAGAGTATTTGATGCTTTATTTTGTGACGTCTAAATCAAATCTGTGACACAGCATAATTAATCTAATGGTTAAATCAGGTTTTATTTCCTGTGACAAAATTGTGACATGCCACTACTAATTATTTTTGTTGCTGCAACAGATATCGAGAATAACTAGTTAATGAAGTAGGATATAGACTTTATGTTGTGACGGTAAGAATGGGAAATTCTGCAAGGCTTGCCAAGCGAAATTTCCCATTCGACCTGAACAGGATAAAGCTGATATGCTACGTTATTAACTATTTATTGTTTTTATACTGCAGTCCATTAAAAGTTATGGAGCAAAACTATTGTTTCTGTTATTTCACATACATTGTACGATGAACTTTAAATGAAATGAATGATTTTGTAATGTATCTATGTATTACATATATTATGTATTATATATGACAGAAGTCACAATCTGCTAGTATACATTTATGACTTTGTTAATCGGCCAATAGAAACAGTGGTTGCTGAAGTTTAAAATAATTGTCTGAGAATCTTCTGTCTTAATTCTTTTCTTTGTCAGCTGTCGTTCTCTCCTTTGATTGATTTTACAACTCTCTCCTCTACTCTTTTCACCTCATCTCTCTCTCTCTCTCTCTCTCTCTCTCTCTCTCTCTCTCTCTCTCTCTCTCTCTCTCTCTCTCTCTCTCTCTCTCTCTCTCTCTCTCTCTCTCTCTCTCTCTCTCTCTCATCCCCACCCCTCTTTTGGGTCATTTGTCAACATCATTGTGTTACAGTAAGTAATACATTTGGTAAAGATGGCCGTATTAAGTAATACTGTTTTAATTCATCATAATATTATGCAGGTAACAAAATGCTGGCCATTTGTAGTCTCCTTAACTATAATCACTTACAATTTATTATGCCCAGCAGATGGGTGTCTTTAATTATATATTCTTTTCCTAAGTTTTATTACATATGGTAAAACAGATTTTATAATACATCTTGAATGTTAATATTTTTCATGATTGCTATTCCTGAACAAATGAACAGCTAAAGTAGCCAATCCTGTGGCTGAGGTGATGAGAATGACTGAGCTTCCTTTGTTGTACAGACAGATGTACGACAAGTCGTTTCAGATGCCATTTAAAGTTAGGCAGGAGATCGCCTTGATGGCACAGGAGAAGGAAACAGGCCGAAAGAGTCAGGTAAATCTAAAATACAGGGAACAGTCAAACCTGTGTTAAGCAACCATCTAATGAAGTAGTAAATGGAAAGGAAAGGAAAGGAATGTGTGTTTTAACACCTCACCACATTTTAAACTACAGCTTCTTCTTCTTTTCGTTCCTTCTTGTAATGATATCACAGGGAGATGTTTGCTGCCAGGATGAATCTCACAGCGACACGGAGGGATTCCTCGTCTCCATAAAGTTTTTCTTCTGTGTTTTTCGGTGTTGGCCAGTGAGCATCTCTGAGTTGGCTGTGCTGTTGGCAGTATTGTAGGATGTGTTCAACAGTTTCTGCGGCTTGTTCATAGCGACAGATTGGAGAGACAAAAAAAGTACAGCTATTGGGAGTGTTAACATGAAAGTTTTTTTTTTGACAAATGAGTGATACTAGAGGATAAGAGAGAAAACCTGCTGCTGCCACACCGCTACTCCTACTGAAAAACAGCACAAAATATTATACAGTGAAACTCCTTTAAACTGAACACTCGTGACCAAGTAAAAAGTCCAATTATAAGAGGTATCTGGTTTAAAGAGGTTCTCTTGTGTACAGATGTTTAAAAAGGAGCAGCAAAAACGTCTGGTTTTGAGGGAATTCTGGTTTACAGAGGGTCAAGTTTTCACAGGTTTCACTGTATGTGCAATTTTCTCATGGATAAAAAAGAACACACCATGGAGTTTGATATACCAGTAATGGGGCATTGGATGGAACAATGAAATCTGTATTGGAGATACTGGGAGGAGGGGGGGGGGGGGGGGGGGGGGGGATTGTTTAATTTGATGAGCCATTGCACCTCAAGTGAGCACTCTAACACTGTCCTACAAATTGCTTAATAACAAATCAAACTCCAGACGACAGCTAATTTAAAACATGTATTCCTAAAAAAAAAGTGGGTTGGTTTTTTTTCTTAAATTTATTATCTTTCCAACTATATATGGACTTACTTTAACAATGTCAATAATATATTATATATAATACACAAGAACAGACATTTATCTCATTGCAGTTGTAATTAAAAAATATATATCATGTTGATCATAAATTACTTAATCGTTTTGTGGCGAGTATGTATTTAATTGTAATTCAATTATTAGCTGGTAGTTTTCTGTAAATAACCAGTATGTTTTGGCATTGTGTTACACTGATGACGAATGCAATCAAATGTATTCTGCTGTATATTCTTCACCTACATATGGGGTGGGATGTAGCCCAGTGGTAAAGCGTTCACTTGATGCACAGTCGGTCTGGGATCGATCCCCATCAGTGGACCCATTGGGTTATTTCTCGCTCCAGTCCGTGTACCATGACTGGTATATCAAAGGCTATGGTATGTGTTATCCTGTCTTTGGGATGATGCATATAAAAGATCCCTTGCTGCTAATCGAAAAGAGTAGCCCATGAAGTGGTGACAGCGGGTTTCCTATCTCAATATCTGTGTGGTCCTTAACCATAAGTCCGATGCCATATAACCGTAAACAAAATGTGCTGAATGTGTCCTTAAATAAAATATTTCCTTTCCTTTCCTTCAGCTACGTATCATCAGAGAAATCAGTGATGCAGTGAGAACTCATTTGACTGGAGCTCCTTCAGTGCATCTGTTCACAACACAGGACATGATCAGACTGAAAAATGTGCAGTCTGTTTTACACCAGATATGTGACAACACAGTAAGTATTAAGAAAAAAACATGATGCATTTATTTTAGATGTTTGTAAGTTTTAAATGCAGATAACATAAGACATGTTCACATGCTGGTGTTTTTCAAATATTAAGTACTGTAGATCCTGAAATTAATGTGATCATAATATTAATGCAAAAAATGTGTGTTTGTGTTATTCGCATTAATAATATGATGCATTTATTTCTATGTTTTGTCTATGTGTCCGACATTATTAAAAAAAAAAAAAAGCAACAAAGATTAAAATTCTAATATATTTACAAAACACAACTGAAAAACAATTCATCGTAGGCAAGACAGACTAATTGCCTAATAGTCAAAATTCATCGCCTATGATTGGGTTTTAGCACACTAATCCTCAGGTAGACCGCTTCTTTATTTTTACTGTTCAAGTTCGTTTCTTTATTTTTACTGTTCAAGTTCACTGTAACTTTGTCAGCATACCATTTTGGAATTGTTCTTTCATTGTGACCATTTAATCGCCATTCACAGATAAGGAAGATACAGTTGTAACGGTACATGTATGCTCATGTTTAGCCAGATTTAGGTAACTGTACACGTTATGTAAATTATTTCAAAAATATGCTTCGGGTTGATCTCACCAAAAACACTAGGGACCAAACAGGTTAGTTGATGTGTACACTGACACATTAGTGAGTTGATCTCATTGAAGACGTGTGTTAGAAAAGTAATATTTCAAAGGGAGGCCACTCGCATTAATTTCATGTTGCATTTTAGTCTGCCCACCGTCACTCGCATTAATTTAGGGACGCATTAATTTCAGGATCTACAGTATTTGATACTTGGATAAACACATGCAATGTTAATGATTCAATATATTCACAGTTATTTAGGAAAGATATACATGACTCAGACATAATTACCTTTCATAAATCTGGTCACATTTATTATTTTAAGCCAAAGAAATATTACACTAACAATATTTTTTAATTACTTTTTTTTTTTAAGTTTATTATTCCCCCCAAATAAATAAAGTTTTTTGTCATTGCTTGAACCCTGATATCAACTCTTAGTCATGTTATACACAGTTCATTATACATAACATTGTGAATGATATGGATACATGTTGGGAGAGAAGGGTCAAATTACATACCCTAAAATCTTGAAATTAATGGATACATTTTTATAATTGTTTGAAAGATTAAGGTAAGAGACCTGCTGTTTAAAAAAATTCAAAATACATGCACATGATATACAGTACCTATGCATGAACAGTGGTTTTTTAAAAATAATTTTGGTTGAATTTGATGTAAGAAGAAAAATAAAAGTGTTTTGGAAGTAGCCTAACAAATAAACCCGCTAATTGTGTGTGCAATTTAGAAAACAATTGGCTCAGAAATAAATAACTCATAGTAAAATACCATGGTAAAAAATGGTGTTCTCTGTGGGAAGGACTATAGTAGGGGTACTTATGATTTGTTTTGTTTTTATTACATACCCTCATTTCTTTTCAGCATCACCTGACCTCAAAACTAGTGCATATTCCCTACGGTTAGTAGATAAAAAAGAACTTGAAGGAAAAAGAAGGAAGTTACAGTCACGTGACCGGAACATGAAGGGGTGCGCAGTAGAAGAATTCAGGCCATCCCTTTGGCTGTTGGGATGTTCGGACCAGTCTACTAACCGTAGGGAATATGCACTACTTTTGAAGACAGGTGATGTATCTATAAAAGAGAAAATACTCCAAATTATTTTCTGGCAGAAAGCCTGGTAGTATGCTCAATAACATGCATGTTCTCAGTTGAACATGAAAACACGATAGTACACAACTTTTCAACATTGCATATTTTTCTGATTACTGTACTAGTAGTTGGTGGCACAAATATTAAATTCCTAGTAAACTTGTACCATTACTGTACAATCTCCAAAAATATATTGACATGTCACAGCTTAACCTGTTTGTAGTATGCCAGGGAATTTGCCTCTGCTTCCTTAGCTGTAAAAATAGGCTTGTACCCCAAAGCCTTTTGTGCCTTCTTGTTGTTGAAGTACAAAGTCATGTTTATGTACTTGATGCTACAAGAGGCTGTCTGGATGTTTATCTTAACAAAAGGTGATAGTAGTTTGAGGAAAACTTCCATGACATAGACTAGACTGTACACAAGTCTGTATGGCAGGTAAAATTTGGACAGTCGGAAATTCCTGGCATGTAGATACGGCTCCATAAACTGGAAGGTGTTCATGACTGGAGTGTTATCAGGAATAAAGTAAAAACTGCCACCAACATCGATTTGTGATTGGAGAGACAAGTCTGTGCAGATGAAAGCCCACGCTGTGTTGCCAACGTATGTTTGTTGAAATAGTGCTGTTCCATTACCCACCCTCATCATGATTCCACCAAAAGCTTTGGCTTGTCTCAGGCCATTGGTGATGTAGTATGGGTCCCCCTCTCCATACATTACGTTAGCCCTCAGGGATGCCGTTCTCAACTTCTTTCCTGCAAACACAGTGGCATTATTGTAATATTCTGGACTTAAATTCCAAAAGAAAGTTGAGAATATGATACAGCAAAGCTTCATTTTGAAGTAAAATATAAAGCATGACCACAGGGAAAAAAAGGAATTAATCATTCTCAGGATCTATATTATCAATATATATTTAAATATAAAAAATAAAGAATAAAATGTAAAACAAACTGTTAACAGTGAAAAGAACCTGTTATTTTTTTAAAAAGGACATAATAATATGGTAAATGTTGTTGGATTTTGTTTGGCTCAAAACTGCTGATCTTGCTATACATAATTAAACTAATTGACAGTACATTTTCACTCATTTAAAGGTTCGTATTTGAAATAGTAAATTTATCACATCCGATCTGTGAAGTGTATTTTAAATTTTTTATAATTGTTTGTATATTACCACTAATCTGGCATTCCAAAACTAATAAAAATAAATAATTACATATGGAAATGAATAAATTCTTATGTTTGTGATCACCTGAGTTGTCACACATCCTGACCATTCACTAGAGTGCATTTCTAGAAGATCATTTAAAAAAAAAAAAAAAAAAAAACCCACTGTGCAGTATCATCAAAATTCTGGTACATGCCAAATGGTCACTGTACTTCAGTAGACATTACAACAACCAAGAAGTTCTCAGACTTGATTTACAGAAATGAGTAAATTCCAAGCAAGAAACTGGAAGTTTCAATCAAAGGTTCTGTACAACAGTTTTAGAGGATGATGCTCCTTTAAAAGGCTACATACCGTTCAACAGTCTCTCTCCATGAGCAGCCAGTATGGCTCTCTCCGCTCTGTGCTTGGTGTCCGGGTATCCTGGGAAGAGGAACTCGTCTGGGATACTGGTGCTTTCCTCATCACCATTAACAACATCAGAGTGACCAATCACTACATCCACAGTACTACAGAAAACCAGTCGTTCAACATTCTCCAGCAGACATGCCTTAACAATATTATTTGTTCCTGAAATTTGATAATAATCATAATCATAATAATAATAATATGTATATATCTTAGAACTGGATTTTATGTTTTGAATTTTGATGTGTATATCCTGATGGCATGTAACTTCAGTGAAACCTGTCAAAACCGGACTCTGAACAAACTAGAATCTTGTCAAAACCGGCAAAGTTTCGTGGTCCCGAATTTTCTAAATTCGAAAATACGACCCTTTCAACACTGGATCCTGTCTAAATCAGATAAATATTAGGTCCCTGACATGATCCGGTTTAGACAGGTTTCACCATACTATAATAACTATTATATCAAAATGTTGCTACTCTCAGCAATATTAACCATGTCTAAATAAAATTAGCCAGAAAAACAACTGTAATCATTGTACCTGTAACATTGATGTCTTCCATGCCCTTGACATCTGGAAATGTTCCAAAACTGACCAGTCCAGCGATGTGGAACACTGCATCAACTCCATTGCAGGCTTTTCGAATTGCTTCCATGTCTAGTATACTTCCAACAACCGAGGTCACCACTTTTACATCTTTGTTACCTGGTTAAAGTAAATATCTATTGGGTTATTTTTTGTTTTTTAAAGTCATCAATTACCCATTTTTGTAATCAATGTATTACACATATACATGTATACTATGTGCCATTTGGAATGTACTTTCTTATTACTACAAGTGTCTGAACTTGAAAGCTGTATTTTCTTATTACTACAAGTGTCTCAACTTCAAAGCTGTATTTCCTTATTACTACAAGTGTCTCAACTTCAAAGCTGTCTTTCCTTTATTACTACAAGTGTCTCAACTTCAAAGCTGTATTTCCTTATTACTACAAGCGTCTCAATTTCAAAGCTGTATTTCCTTATTACTACAAGTGTCTCAACTTCAAAGCTCTATGTCCTTATTACTACAAGCGTCTCAACTTCAAAGCTGTATTTCCTTATTACTACAAGTGTCTCAACTTCAAAGCTCTATTTCCTTATTACTACAAGTGTCTCAACTTCAAAGCTGTATTTCCTTATTACTACAAGTGTCTCAACTTCAAAGCTCTATTTTCTTATTACAGCAAGTGTCTCAACTTCAAAGCTGTATTTCCTTATTACTACAAGCGTCTCAACCTCAAAGCTCTATTTTCTTATTACAGCAAGTGTCTCAACTTCAAAGCTGTATTTCCTTATTACTACAAGTGTCTCAACTTCAAAGCTCTATCTCCTTATTACTACAAGTGTCTCAACTTGAAAGCTGTATTTTCTTAGTACAGCAAGTGTCTCAACTTCAAAGCTGTATTTCCTTATTACTACAAGTGTCTCAACTTCAAAACTCTATTTCCTTACTACTACAAGCGTCTCAACTTCAAAGCTGTATTTTCTTATTACTACAAGTGTCTCAACTTCAAAGCTGTATTTTCTTATTACTACAAGTGTCTCAACTTCAAAGCTGTATTTTCTTATTACTACAAGTGTCTCAACTTCAAAGCTGTATTTCCTTATTACAGCAGGTGTCTCAACTTCAAAGCTGTATTTCCTTATTACAGCAAGTGTCTCAACTTCAAAGCATGCTGGGTACTAGACATGACTGACCTAATTTGTTGTCTTGAACTCTTTTATTTGGTCTATTTAAATACTGGCACACCTTTTTTCTTTCCGATGGCACCACCTTCAGTATTTGTCAGGCGGTGTATAAGGAGGAATTAACACTCAGAGACAGTGTGGATGCCCCCACCCCCACACTCTATAAAACATTGGTTATGCCAGTGTAAATCTCAAGATAGGACACCACTAATTATCACCTATTTTTTGCAGCACTCTCATTGGTCCAATCCAGCCAATCACGTATCAAGAACCCCACTGCACCTAACTGTAAATAAACTGCACGAATTTGTCTTTGCACCCGCACCATTTTTTAAAATTTTATTACTGATGCATTCCATCCTAGCTAACTACGGTAATTAAGTCAACTAGGGTTCCAGAAGCAAAGACATGCAGGAAAACCGATACCCAACTATCCAGATAGCCTGAAGACAAACTAAGTAAGCCTACTAAAATCCTATATTTAGGGGGCAGGAATCAAAATTCTTCAAACTAAGTACCAAGATTGGTGCATATATGTATACAATTGCTACTTGCCACCGTTAGTTTCGTTTTATTGCATTGGTAATAAAGTTAAGTATGCCAAGCACTAGGCTTTTTAAACCAATACCTACATTATAAGGGTTTAACCCTTCAAATTAGATAGCAGGCTAGTTTAACTCCCCCTCCGTCATTGTATTCAATGCTATACAAGGACGGAGGGGGATGGGTGGTCATGAATGACCATTGAACTCACTAGATTAGGGACTTAAGACAATAGGTACAACCGTAACACAAAACTAGGATTCACACACCGACTACACGCTCACTGCATCAGTACACAGGGTGCATTGACTAATGATAACAATGCACCCGCTTCCATTTAATGGCCCAGCACGTACTCTAATAAGGAACCGGACAAAAGAATACCGGTTCCGAGTACACAATTGCAATGCACCCGGGGGAAGCTGAACAAAAGAATATCGGCCTCCCCAACCCAAACCCCCAATACTTGCTGCTGGTAATAACTTGGTACTTGGTGATGCCTCGACCAGAAGCGGTCAGGCCCTTTATAAGGACCCTATGGGCAACCTAGGGAGACACCACAGCATCGTAGAGGTCTAAAATTAACGAGCTACTCTCAATTCACAAATATCAAAACCTATATTACCTCGGCCATTTACCTTTTGACAGACCGTTCAAAATTGTGCCAAATTCCCTCAATCAAAATTGCGCACCCTTTTCTCTTTGGCATTTAACTGCTCCATTCAAATTCCATAATACCACCACCACCCCCACTTGCCTGCTACCAATTTAATCGGGCTGCTGGTGCTCCCTTGCACCTGCCAGTGTAGGCGGTCCCTCTCCCCTCCCCCCACCTTTCCTGTCATGGACGGAGGAGCCGGCCAAGGCCGGCTCTTGTGCCCATGATAGGCATGCGCTACAACAGCTTGTTCTGAATGTGCACGTAAAACCCTATGACATGACATAAGTGTAAATCTGTTATTGAATATTATTCAGTGGTACTGCATAATTCTTAATAACATGTAAAAATAAGAAAACAATTGATATCAATCAGATCTACATTTTTCTGTGTTATTGGAAAAAACTTTCCTCTTTAAAAGTTATCTAAGAGTAAGACTAACCAAGGTGATTCACATATGGTTTGATATCCAGTACTCTGATTTCACCGACATGTGGTGCCCTCTGCTGGAGTAACCGGATGATATGTTGACCTAAGAATCCAGCTCCACCAGTCACCAGAATTATGTCCCCTGGCACCTGTTCTTTTGTCGTTGATCTGTTACAAAAGTGAAATTTTGTTTTATAGAAGTTCAGAAACAACACAATGCAAACTAATGTTGTAGCACATAATATTGCAGTAAAGATTTGATTCAAACCAATATTTGAAACAATATGCGCCTTGAAAAATTAGCTGATAATACTTTTATTTACATGTTATATTATACAATTTCTTCTGTCTTTTATAAATTTGAAGCAGAAAATTAACAGTAGCTGGGTTTCTAAAATTATGAATTGTGCAGAAAACTAATTCTAGTAAAAGTAACAGAAAACAAAAATAATCCCAAGCTTGAAATAAAAAAATAAAAGAACTACATTGGATCAGGGTTGGAGAAAGAGATTGGAAGGAAATGTTTTATTTAACGACGCACTCAACACATTTTATTTACGGTTATATGGCATCAGACTTATGGTTAAGGACCACACAGATATAGGGAGAGGAAACCCGCTGTCGCGACATCATGGACTACTCTTTTTGATTAGCAGCAAGGGATCTTTTGTATGCACCATCCCACAGACAGGATAGTACATACCACAACCTTTGTTACACCAGTCGTGGAGCACTGGCTGGAACAAAAAATAGCCCGATGAGGTCACCGACGGGGGTCGATCCTAAACCGACCACGCATCAAGCGAACTCTTTACCACTGAACTACGTCCGGCCCTGAGAAAGAGATTGATGCCTTACACACTGTGGGACTGACACTAGATATTGGTACTGTTGTGACAATCTTGATAGCCCAATTTGAGAAAATCATTATTGAAGTTTTGTCTTTTTAATAAATAATAAAGACATGCTGTTGGGGTCACTTACCATTGTTCAGTTTTGTAGTAGTTCATAGAACTTTAACGTTGTAGAGCACATTACACATAACAACACATTTATTTAAATGGTGACTGCATGGTGAATTTAGTTCAGCGGAGTGCTATGACTATTTTAATTTGCAGTTTCAAACAACTTTTAAACTGTTTACTCAAAACAAACTGTTTGGCCTATTTGTTTGATGAAAGTCTTAAATATAGGTCTATAATTGCTTAATTATCAATTATAACTTTTAAGTTATATGATTAAAGAATTCTGTTACCATAGTTCATTTGTGGTACCAAGACAGTACCAGTATAGTGTCGGTCCCACACATTGTTAGGGATGGGCACAAGAGTATTTGATGCCTTGGTGGAAGAACACAGGAATATAATAGATGTCCTTGTCAGTGTTTCTGCCACAAAGAAATGTTTGGGTATGGCACTATGGAATTGAATGCAACCACGATCAACAGGATATGGAGGGTCCTCCACCAAAAAGAAAATGGTTTACGTTTAGGGTTAGGATTAAGAAAATCATACAGTAATGATAAGAGTAATTAATTCTATCAAAAGGTTAACTTTAAAAAAAAATCTACAAAAAAATTGGGTATGGCGCCATACCCATTTTACCTTCTGGCAGAAACCCTGCATGTGCAGCCCCTATAATAAAGAAAATGTCCACAACAAAAAACATGCATTTGAAAAAACCCCACCTGAATATAGTTCAAGGCAAAAAAGTGCCATTGAGAATTAAAAACTCCACAGCATTGCCGATAGCCGTGGGCAGTTCTAGAGGTTGTTGTGGAGGACACAGGTCCTGCAGTATTTGTTGCTTTAGGGAAAAGCCACAATTATTTGGTGTCCTAGGGGGGGTTGTGCCCTATATTGGAGACAATATGTGTTCCCCTTGGTAACAGTGCTTGAAGAGTGGTGGGTTGTCCCATTCCAACAAATGTTTGACAGATGGTATATCTGTTTGTTATAAGTGCTTTAAAAAGACCCCTTGCTGATATTTGCTAACAATAGCATATGTCTTGAAAGCAGGTTCCTTCTGAAACAAGTACCATTATATAATATTCAAAATAAGTACAGGATATTCAAATATAACAAAATGTAACAGAGATGTATTAATTTTTATTGCAATATTAATTAATGGTAAAACACAAGCACTCATGTGACAGGGGATTGGCATTAACGATTATAGCCAGGATAGTGATGTAGGTCCGGAAGAGACATAGATGGTGCTTGTCAAGTTTATGTTTTTTAATATTTGCACTAGTAATGTGTAAAATCTCTGCAGTTTGTCAAGCATGCACGAATCCGACATGGCATGCTCCTGATTAAACGTCCAATAACATTTTGGGGGGTCCTGTTCCATTCCTCTTGGAGAGTGGCACCTAATTCAGCCAAGTTGGTCGGCTGACGTTGACGTTCTCACATGTGCTCAATGGGTGAAAGGTCTGGGCTTAGGGCTGGACACAGTAGTGTGGTGATGTTCTGTTGGTGCCAGATACGCAGTGACCAGTAGACTCCGGTGAGCATGGGCGTTGTCGTCCTGAAAAACATAATGGCGTCCAGCCTGACATGCGAAGGGCACAACGATCGGTGCAAAGATGTTGTCACAGTAGTACTGCCCAGTAACCCTCCATGAACAATATGCAGCTGGGTTCTGGCAGTCATGGTGATGCCACTTCACATGATAGCGGACCCTCCTCCAAATCTGTCTTGAGGACGAATGTTGACATTGGCGTAATGTTCATTGGGACATCGGCAGATATACTGTCTTTGATCATGGAAATCTAGTGTGAATCTGGACTTGTCTGAAAACACTACCCGATCCCAACGCCTGTTAGCTCAATGTCTATGATGTGTACACCATTGACGTCTGGCAGCAATGTGTCTCGCAGTCAAATGTGGGGTAACATGGGGTCGACATGCGTGGATTGTTACTTCTATGCAGTCTGTTACAAATAGTCTGACTAATCACTGTAAAGCCAGTTGTAACACGGATTCTCTTGTGATTTGATTGGCTGATTGACCTTGATTCCTCAACATATAAGTCCTAATGAAGCGGTTCTGAACCGGAGTTGTGGCCCTTGTCAATCCTGAATGGGGACGATCATCTGCATTTCTGATTGGTCGATATCGGGCCCACAATCGGCTGATGACTGATTGTGACACATTAAGTCTACGGGCCACAATTCGCTTTAGTGTTCCAGCAACAAACAAGAAAGAATATTGCCACAGTGTGCACACAACGTACACACAAACTAAGTGTTCAATTTCAAATCACACCCCTTTTTGCACATGCAACGTCACGTCATGTGCTTTGCGATCAAAATAATGGGAAAAAAAATTTCATGCTCTTTGAGTGGGAAAATTGTGCACTTATTTTGAGTTTTATATCTCATTTCATTCTATAATTATTGATATTTGAAATGGAATATCCCCTACTTATATTGAACAGTATATTTTAGATATCTTATGACCATGGTTTAATATGTATTGGAGTGTCACTAAACACACATTCCTTTCTTTTGTGCATAATGACAGAGATTTGGGGGGTGTGAGATCTACATTGTAGATCAGTCAGTAGAAAGCTGACTTAACGTGTTTGGGTAGAAGGATCAAATCCTCTTTGGACCAATATTTTTATTGTTTTGTTTTTCTGTCCTAACCAGTGCTCCATGACATATATCAAAGGCCATGGTATATGCTGTTCTGACTGAAGGTCAGTGCATATATAACAGATCCCCTAAAGACTACATGTCATAATTAAATGTTTGTCATCCAATATAACTGGGGGCAGGACGTATCTCAGTGGTAAAGCGATCGCTATTTCTCGTTCCGGTTAGTGCACCACGACTGGTATATCATAGGCTGTGGTATGGTGCATATAAAAGATCCCTTGCTGCTAATTGAAAAGAGTAGCCCATGAAGTGGCGACAGCAGGTTTCCTCTCTCAATATCTGTGTGATCCGTAACCATTTGTGTGTCGCCATATAACCATAAATAAAATGTGTAAAAACATTTCTTTCTTTTTTTCCAATATAGCTGATGATTAATTAATTAATGTGCTCTAGTGGTGTTGTTAAACAAAGAAAACTGAAAACTCTACTGAGAATCAGGGATTATGTGCACTTCCTGATTAGCTTCACCTTTGACTGAGAAACGGGCTATATAGAGAATAACTAGTTAATGACATCGGTAGGCCCATTGGGCTATTTCTCTTTCCGACCAGTGCCCCACGACTAGTATAGTCCAGCCATGAAATGTGCTATCCTGTCTGTGGGATGGTGCATATAAAATATCCCTTGGTAATAAATGGAAAAATATAGCAAGTTTTCTCTGTGACTATATGTCAAAATTACCAAATGTTTGATGACCAATAGCCAATGATTAATAAATCAATGTGCTCTAGTGGTCTTGTTAAACAAAATAAACTTTAACTAGTCAATGACACAGGATATCGGCTTTAACCTGCAATAGTAAGACTGGAAAATTTCCATTCAGCCTGCACAGGATAAAGCCAATATTCTATGTCATTAATTAGTTATTAGCCCTCTACCGGTCTAACTGGAGGGGGCTAAAAGACTCCATCATATGTGGTCATGTGGGGTAGAAAATGTACACCCGAGGTGGTGAAAATTTCAACCTGGGACAAGGCTTGCTGAGTCCCTTGGTCGAAATGTTCACCACCTAAGGTGTACTTTTTCTATTCCACATGAATGCATATGATGGAGTCTTTTTCTCTCATTCATTTGGTAAATAC
The DNA here is from genome assembly GCF_016097555.1 of Gigantopelta aegis. NCBI lineage: Eukaryota > Metazoa > Mollusca > Gastropoda > Neomphalida > Peltospiridae > Gigantopelta > Gigantopelta aegis. The sequence continues at coordinate 21,369,437 of NC_054701.1, read as the reverse complement.
CATGGACGAAGATGGCTGAACAAGTAACCTTTTTTATTTTACCATTTTATCATATCGTATCATATTTGTCGTGTTTGTTTCATGTGTTAAATAAAAATTTAGCACTACAAATTAACTAGATATATTTTAAAATGAAGGTTTTAATAACAAAATATTAATTTAAAACTGTCTAATGACCTTACATCACCATCTCACATTAATATGACGTCATATGTTACTAACGATGTCCTGTTAAATGCAAGTGCATGATATCCCATGTAAGATAGAAATTCCTTACATAGTTTTCTTTCATGGGATAGCTCTGTTCCTTATACCTGAGGATGAGAGAATATAGGTTTCGTCTCCATCCTTCTGTTTGTCTGTCTGTCCATCCATCTGTCCCACACATAGTTTTCTGGATGTTTTGGGGTTTTTTTAGAAAACCTTGACATATTGACCTGAAATTTTGTATGTAGCTTTATCATGTACTGTTACAGATCAACTCTGACTTTCATGGCAATTTACCCATTTTTGACTGAGTTATGGCCTTTGAACTTAGATGTGAAAATTTGTTTTCCGGACTGTTTTTTTTTAGAAGGCCATGAGATATGAACCTGAAATTTTGTGTATAGTTTATCATGTACTGTTGCCGATCAAATTTGATTTTCACAGTGATTTATCCATTTTGGCAGAGTTATGGCCCTTGAACTTAGGCGATGTGAATTTTTTTTTTGAAAAGCCTTGAGATATTGACCTGACCTTTTGTGTATATCTCTGTCATGCACTGTTACAGATCCATTTTTGATGGAATTATGGCCCTAGAACTTAGGAGATTTGAATATTTGTTTTCCAGACTTGTTTTGCAATGCCTGAAGATATTGATATGAAATTTTGTATATACCTTTATCATGAACTGTTACTGATCAAATTTAACTACTTTTATGGTGATTTTCCAATTTTTCACAGAATCATGGATCTTGAATTTAGGAGATACAGAGAAAATTAAAAAAAAAAAATTCAGTAGGGGACATGCATTGCTTTAGCAGTATTCTCAAAATGCTTGTTATTTTTATCCAGCAGTCCATAAAAATTAAGGGGAAAACTATTATTTCTGTTATTTCAGCTACATTGTACAACGACCTAGAAGTCCGATGAATGATTTTGAAATGTAGATATGCATGTAACATCAAAAGTCATAACCTGCTACTATACGTTAATGACTGCTTTGATTGGTCATCATAATCTGCCAATAGAAACAGTGATTGCAGGATAACAAAAATTAAATTACTTACATGCTGTTTGTTGTGCTTTTCGGCACAACATATTCCATGCTTTTCTTCCCCCATGCAAATTTAGACCACAGCCGTGTTGAGAACATCTGGTAAGACTTTGACCATCAAACACTTGTTGTGCAATAGATGACTACAGCTGTATTACGAAAATGGAATATTAACGTATTTGAACATTTTGTAATTAAAATGTATGATGTATATTTAATAATATCAATAGATGGTCCTTATTTAAAATTAAAATATCTAATTACAAATAAATGTAAAATTTTTTTAATTAATTAACTAAATTTGTTTGATTAAATTTGTATAACATTTTTAAAAAATGTGATTACATGATGAATTCATAAAAATCATCTGAGTTTTGTTTGAATCATAATTTATAATTCCTTTTTATATTTTTAATACAATAATAGTATTATAATAAAACAGTAAAATTAAAAAATTAAAAATACAATAGCATTATAATAATAATAAAACATCTTTTTTAATTTAATTTTTTTATAATTTAATGGCAGGTAAATAACGGCATGTAAATTTCATGCCACACACTCAAACTAGTTATACCTGTATTTATTATACAGTTATTGTATGTTTGATAACGATGTGTATATAACAAAGTTCCTACCTAGCATCCGCAGTTCCTTCAGTTCCACTCCAGTGTTGATAACACTGCTCGGTGGTGATCATCGTCGAGCATCCATCTCAACTATTGATTTATGGTTAATGTCAATCAATGAGCAGCTAGATGTTAGTCCTGCTTGGAAACTATGTCCTGTTTGACACATAATCTGTATCACATATTTTAATGAAAGTGTAAAAATACATTTAATAATTATAGCTGTGAGTATTTTAAATTGATTAATTTTATTTTTGTGATTACACTTATTTCATATGTATGGGTGGATAGATGATTGATTGGTGAGTGGGTATTATAGTTGGATGGATGGATGGATAGATGAGTGGATGGATGAGTGGATGGATGGATGGAGATTGTATGTTTGGAAAATTTAGATTAACAACTGATGTTGTCAGTTTGAAAATTTATTATATCAACTATAGTACTATATATAATGTTTAAAAATTGTGTAGTCATCTCTGAAACTTTAATAATAAATTGCAATACAGTATTGAACAACATGTTTCGTGGATGGATGAATAAATGAATGTGTGAATGGGTGGACTGGTTACATGGTTGGATGAATGGATGTATACAATGTCATGTGGATGAATGGATGGATGGATGTTTGAAATTGGATGGATGGATAAGTTTATAGATAAATGTATACACAAAAATAATTTAGAAATACATGTACACATCCCCCCACCCCTCCCCCCAATTATTTTTGTATTATTATTTTTATCTTATGTTTAGATTATATGCATTGCAGCTGTTTCCTAAGTGTTTTTTGTTGTTGGGATGGGTGTGGGGGGGGGGGGGGGGGTGTCTAAAGTAGAAATAATAGGGGTTTTTTAATAGGTAAATACATGTAGATTACTTTTCCAATGCCAGCATTGATGCTAACTTTTGCATGTAGCTCAATTTTAAAGTTTCACATTTAACTTCATTTTTCACAAGCTGTTAAGTCATACATCAATCAAACTTGGTTTATAGATACATCTATGAATATTCATTTCAGTTCATGTTTAAATTTTTTTTTAATAATTTATAAATTATAATGTTATTATTTTTAAATTGATATTTTTTTAAACATGCATTGAGGTGATGCTGAATAAATGGTATACAAATCATTTAATTCCACAAAACTATTTTTTATTTCTTTATTATTTGTTATGAAATTATTTTGGTCTTTACTAAATAAATCTGAATATCCTTTCCCACGCTCATGTATGAATCCAAATCTACTGACAGGAAATCAGGACACGCTATTATTAAATGCACAGTACAAATCACCTTGATGGCATTCAGTAACATTTGTCAGACAACTGATTTGGTTTGTACATTTACATTATGATACCATCTTGGAGTTGTCTAGCATCAGCTGCAGGAACAATGACTCCAGCTGTTTTTCTGGCTTATTATCTCTAGTTCTAATTCATAATTACAGTAAATACCCAAAGTTCACAGGGGGTGAGGATGTCATAGCACTTGGCCACACTCCCTTTTCAGAGATTTGCTGAATGCATGTGATTATGTGTTGGGTATTACTTCACTATTATGCTAGATTTAATAATGCATATCAGTTATATGATAAGCATGTAATATTTAATCAAATAAATAATCTATTGGTAGCAGATTCAACTGTATGTACATACATATAGGGTGGACCCTAAAAACCTTACTGACTACGGAATTGGCTAAAAACAACAAACAAACAAACAAGTAACCAAACACTTTATTACTTCATTGGTCATATTACATGACATGATTAAGAAAATATTTGTCAGACAAAGAAAAAAATTATAATAATGTAACAGAATAGGGACTGTAAATTGTAATGTTAAAGGGACATTCCTGAGTTTGCTGCATTGTAAGATGTTTCTGACTAATAAAATATTTCTACGATTAAACTTACATATTAAATATATTTTCTTGTTCAGAATATCAGTGTCTGTATATTCAATGTGTTTCTGGTCGTCTTAATATTTGTAAGAATCCCAAACTGGATTTTGTCTTCAAACTCAGGAATGGCCCTTTAATATTTCACACTCATTACTATATTGATATTTGCCACTTTTAGTGAAAAATGTAGTCCCATGGGTCAGATATTTTAAAATAGCAACAGATACAAAATTGTACAAAAATCAAAAGTTAAAAGCTAAGTGAAATTTTATCTATCTTTGTTTACGGCACAGCAGTATTCACACAGAATAAAGTGAAGAACAAAATAAGAGAAATAGGAACAAATCACTTGGAAGAAATCAGAATTTCTATTTCCTTTCCCCATATTTTGTGGGCCTTTTACGAGCAAAGTTAAAAGTTTGTTTTGTTTAATGACACCACTAGAGTACATTGATCATTAATCATCGGCAATTGGATGTCAAATATTTGGTTATTCTGACATGTAATGTTAGAGAGAAAACCTGCTACAGTTTTCCATTAGTAGCAAGGGATCTTAGCAAAGAAATGTCCACTGCAGAAATAATTAGCTCTCTCAAATGGCTTAAAATCAAAGAGAGAATTGACTTTAGAACCTGCCAGTTTGTCTACAAAGTCCTCAACAAACTATCTCCATCATATCTAGAAACAATGTTTCAAACAACTTCAGAAATTCACTCCTTAAATCTGAGGTCAACTCAACATAATCACCTTTATGAATTAAAACCAAGAACAGAATTTTATCGCCATAGTTTTTCATGCAGGGGAGCTAAACTGTGGAACACACTACCTTCAAAGATAAAATATTCTCAATCCCTCGCCTCATTCAAATCCAGTTATTTTAAGCACTATTCAAATAATAATCAATTTTAAGATATACCTTTGTTGTTGATTTTGTGTTTGTTAAAATAATTATGATGTATTGAGTTATCACTGACTCAAGTTTCTTAACAAATTGATTTAAATATTATTTATATATTCATAATATGTGCTATTGTTCCTCATGCTATACATATTACATGTATGTTGATGTTGTTTCTTTGAATGTATGTATGTATAATATCATGTATAGATTAGAGAGGGCCTCATGGGAGACCAGTCACCTTGTACTGAATGTGTTTACCCTCTGAAAATAAAGAATTTTATTATTATTATTATTATTATTATTTTATATGCACCATCCCACAGACAGGATAGCGCATACCACTGTCTTTTGATATACCAGTTGTGGTGCACATGAGAAATAGCCCAATGGGCCCACAGACAGGGATCAATCATAGACAGACTGCACATCGAGCGAGCACTTTACCACTGGGCTACATTCTGCAAGCCTAGCTAACTATGTTTGAAGGGTTTTCACCCTTATAGTGTGTGTTTTGGGTAAAAAAAAATGAAGTTCTAGGCATTTCTGAAAAAAAAGGTTTTATGAGTTATATATGTTCCATGTCCATTACCTGAGCACGTTGGTGTGTGTACACTACAGTGGCTTTCACCATATAACCGTACATACAATGTGTTGAGTGTGTCGTTAAATATAACATGTCCTTCCTTCCATCAGAAATATACTTGCATTTTTATTTTAGGAATCAGCTTATGATTCTCTTGTAACCATGGCCTTAGCAGAGCTAGAAGAACAACAGGGATGTATTTGTCACAGAACAGATAAACGAACTTACGAGGTATTGATTAAATAATTTCTTATTTCAGTCAAAACTTGAATTATTAATGATCGACTATTTGATAATTCGGACATAGTCTATAAAGAAAACCCATTACCGTATATTTTTCCATTAATTAGCAGCAAGGGATTGTTTTTATATGCATTTTCTCACAGACAGGACAGCTCATACCATAGCCTTTTATATACCAGTCATACGGCAGTGGTTGTGACGGGAACTATACAGGCAGGCATGCATTTAGGAGATAACCATATGGAGTTTTTAGATTTGCGGGTACGTGTTATTGTCTATTTGATCCCACAAATGTAATTTTTGACCGAAGGCGTTAGCCTGAGGTGAAAAATAAATAAATTGTGTATATCAAATAGACAATAACACCCACAAATCTAAAACCTCCATATAGTTAACGGGTATGTCCATCGTGAACTGAATTGTTTTTCTACAGAACTAACTGTATTTTTGGTATCTCTTGAAAAAACCCCACCTGGCTACAGTCAGTAATCGTAGACCCTTAAACCATCAACTTGGCTTGTTCCAGTTGCTAATGATGTCACTTTCTAATAACATCATTAGCTTTCTGGGTGTTATTTTCATTTGATCCCATCAGTAATAAACAAGAAATATACAGAAAATACTATGTACAAAAAATAATTTTGTTTAATTATGATAGAAATGGTATGAATGTTATTTGTCAAATTCAGTTTTAATGTTAATTTTAATATGTAGCTTAGGAATCGCACAAGGCTCGAAATTAACAGGAAGCAGGCGGCAAATGCTGCTTAAAATGCATTATACACGTACTTGCTTTGGTAATTAAACAAATAATTTATGATGTGACATTCAGAATTAATTTATTATCCAGTTTTCAATCCCCTACTGCCCCTGCGCATGCTGTAACCTCACCGTGGTGCAGGGGTGTAACATTCTCTTTGAGAATGGCCAATACAGCACAAATTGAAGTTTAGAGTAAAATTCGGTGTCCGTAAAATTCTGTGATATTTGTATTTGTATTTTTGCACAGTTCTTTACACTGTTTTTGTTTAAACCTTGAATTTTTATATTGATGTTGATCATCACTTTATTTATTTGCATTACCATAGTTTGACACCCAATAGCCGATGTATTTTTCATGCTGGGGTGTCGTTAAACATTCATTCATTCATTCATTCATTCATTCAATCCCCTACTGGTGTTTCTGTCTGTCTGTCTTTCAGTTACAAATTAACTTTACTTTTATGGCGATTGACCCATTTTTGACAGTTATGGCCTTTGAACTTAAGAGATATGAAGATATGATTTCCAGACTTTTTCTCAATGGTTCAAGAAAGAAAGAATTTTATTTACGGTTATATGGAGTCATATGGTTAAGGATCACACAGATATTGAGAGAGGAAACCCGCTTTCACCACTTCATGGACTACTCTTTTCGATTTGCAGCAAGGGATCTTTTATATGCACCATCCCACAGACAGGGTAGTACATACATGTATCACGGCCTTTGATATACCAGTCTGGATCGAGAAATAGCCTAATGGGCCCACCGACGGGGATCGATCCCACACTGACTGCACATCGAGTGAGCACCCTACCACTGGGCTACGTAATATCTATACTTCACCTTTTGACTTTGTCAAGGCGACAGGATAAAAACACATGGGCTCATGACAGAGCTCAAAATGGGAAGTACATGTAAACTATGGCCTGCTGGAACAGCATAGGGCAAGGGAGGATTTGGAATAGGCTGTAAAACATTACGACCTCCCGAGATGTGTATTAGAGCATGGAATTAAAATAGAATCACAAGTTAAATAGCAGATACAGGGCTTCTAGAATTTTTATAAAATCCACTAGCCATGGGATCAGTGATTTAAAAGCCCTACTTTACTATAAGTTAATACAATTTTACTAAATAATAGTAATAATCAGATGTGTCACCTACAGAGGGAGATAGAGCTTTAAAATGCTAACATTGGAGTGGTTGGGCAGGATATTCATATTTACAAAATAGACTTAACTGTAACATTTGACCTTTTTTCTTCCACTAGCCATCGGGCATGTCAGTAGTAGTTATTTACTAGCCCAATATTGAATATCACTAGCCATGGGAGTGGGGCTACCATAATCTAGAAGGTGTTTTGGTTTTAGCAGGGGAATTTCTGTTTCACCTACTAGGTCTTTTTGCTGTGGTATGTACTACCTGTCTGTGGGATGGTGCATATAAAAGATCCCTTGCTGCTAATTGAAAAGAGTAGCCCATGAAGTGGCAAAAACGGGTTTCCTCTATCAATATCTTTGTGGTCCTTAATCATATGTCTGATGCCATATATGATATAACCGTAAATAAGATGTGTTGAGTGTGTCGTTAAATAAAACATTTCCTTCCTTGTAGGTCTTTTTACATGCCGCTATTTCGAGCCCTTTGTGACTGTCAATAATGTCCTTACTGCGATATAGAATGGGTGTACTAAATATTTCTCTCCTTTCAGGTTCTTCTTTATAAGAATCAACTTCAAGAGATTCTCCTTCAGATTCTTGTTAGAGAAACGGAGAAAACAAAATGTTAGTACATCTTCAGTATGTAAATAACTGAATTCATATTGTTTTTCTGTTCGTTTGATGTGAATGATAAAAGTATACATGACATTGTATTCTTTTTTACTTTCCTTTTTGTGCTTCATTTGTTTGTTATTCATTCAGATTTTTAATTGTCTGTATACTGTTTCAGGGTTTTGGGCTGTTTGTTCAATATTTTCAATGTGTTCCATCCAAAACATACTCTACGGCTTTGGCTGATGTCTTGCATACATTCTGAATGGGGGCCGTGATTTTAGACCATTATCTAACCCTAATCCTAGGGCCAATTTTAGTACCTGGCCACTTGTATTAAAATTTCCAATTTTTTTTTTTTTTTTAAAGGGAAAGACCCTAGTTTCTAAACACTACAGCATATTTTTCACTATTAAACCCGTTTATGATCACTAAAATAACACATTTCTTATAATTTATCCTTTAGATTATCCATTGCTGTAGAACCGAAGTGTTTCTGGTCATCCTGGTGTTTCGAATACATGTACCAAAAAATAAATTTTTCATATTTTTGAAAACGCATGTGAGAAGTAGCGGTTTATTAATTCGAGTTCTAGTCTATTTTTAAGGATATTTCCTCGTTTTAACGTCACAGACTCTTCTTTCACTCTATTGTATCTTAATTTATCCAAATGTGTTACAGGTTTGTAAATTAACCAAATTAGTGTCCATTTTTCACGGGTTGAAACTTGGGTCTGTGCTTTTAAACCAACTTCCATTTCCGTCCATTAAATCTTCAACTTTCTCACCCTCTTTGACAGCGTGTCACATCTACCATATATCTAACACCCAAAGGTCACTCTTTAGATATGTTGTTGTGTTGTTATTTAAACAAAGATTTCTTTTCTTTAAATGTTTGGCTTTCAAACTAAATTAATGAGTACTGCAACCGATTAATTCTTGTGTTAATATTTTTCTTTTAAAATCAGACAGTGATAAAGGCTGCCACTACCTGCATCTTCTCGATGAGCTTCACAAAACTGTTCAGTACTCCAAGCTGCACAAGACTGCCTTACTGTACTGTCTGGAGAAACTAGAGACAAACAGTGATGTTATCAGAACAACAGAACACCACTACAAGCCATGTATCTCTTGACAAAAAGACACAAAAAATGTACACATTCTTTTGCTTGTGAAATGGGTTCAGACACTAACCAAACATTGAAAAACTACAAATGGTGACGTTATTGGAACTACAGAACACCACTTCACGCCATGCATCTGATGACAAAATCACACAAAAAGAACTTATGTACAGATAATTCTGTTTGTGGAATGGGTTATTAATTTTACAAATATTGATGGTTTGATGATAATATATTGAGTGTGGTGACTGGTGTGTGACGAGTAAACCCATTAAAACCTCCAGTTTGTTACCCAATCTACAGAATACCATCACATGTATCTCTCGACTACCTGAGATCATAACCATTTTAACAGTTGACATTTTGACTGAGATACACATTAATGGTTGACATTTTGTCCATTGACATTTTGACCACTGACATTTTGTCCATTGACATTCTGTCTGCACACCCCTGGAGATAACTGTCCTATTTACAAAGCACATGACGGCAATCCCATGAGAACATACTGCATACTGTTAATAGCGTCCTCTACAAAAGTCTTGTAGAGAGATACAAGGTTTTATAAACTGATGCACTCAACAAGTTTATATTAGAATCATATTCTGTACAAAAGCTTAGCTTCAATAGTGTTCATGTGCAAACTATACCAATACTCCAAGACTACTGAAGAAAACCCAAAATATGTTGTATGTTTAAAACGTATTAAAAAAAAAAAACGGTATATATTCATTACAGGCCTCCCAGCCACTTTTACACATTAAAATATAGGAAATATAGGAATTTGCATACCAAAATATAGGAGTTTTATAGGAATTTTAAGGTCAAATATAGGAGTTTTATAGAAAAAAATTGACCGATTATCATGATTATAGGCATTTTACATGGTTTCTAAAGACATTTAGATTACTAATAGTATGTTTTTACCTTGCATATGTACGGTACACAAGATACCATCTACTACCTTAACAAACAGGGTTAAAAATTAGCAGTCGCCCGTGGCGATCTTTATTGGCTAAGGGCGACTATGAATTTTACAAAGGCAGTCTGTTGGGCGACCATTGATTTTAGGGTCTGGCGAGTATGGTTCCAGGTGAAAAATAAATGCACTGAAACTGAATCGAATGTGATAAAACACACCGCTTTTGTGCTGGTGCAAACAACAGATCTGGCAACAGACAACATTATAGAACATGTTCTATATTTTGACAATGCCAGACTAGACTAGACTAGATTCGGCCTCAGCTTCTGCAATTTTGGTCCGGGGCTTTAAAAAAATATAGCTCAAAACGTATTGCAGACACATCATGTTTTGGTGGGGGTTTTTAAGTTGTCAGTTTAATGGACTGGATACGCCATAATTATTTAGTAGACCTACTTTTTGACAATATTCAATGTTATGGTACAAATTAATCATATGTAATTAGCTTATATTATTCTGGGACAAAATCAAATTTTATCTTTTACTAACAATGAAATGTTCCATTACTACACATGTACATGGATTATTTCAAAAGTCAGTTAACTGGCATGTAGGCCTAAAGGAAATGTTTTATTTAACGATACACTCGACACATTTTATTTACGGTTATATGGCATCGGACATATGGTTAAGGACCAGACATGTAGGCCTAAAGATGAAAATTAATATAAAAACATATTAATTTATTAAATTGTAAATCTGAAATAACGTTTTGGGGGATAAAATATTAAGTGTAAATAAAAACTATATATTTATAAAACTGCAAAGGATAAATCCAAGGTAATCTGAACGACAAAACCGCAATACGAGATCAGGGCCATATCTCTGCACAATGCAGAGTCGACTGGGTATGTGGCAAAGTAGTGGTTGTCATGTCATGTCATAGGGTTTTACGTGCACATTCAGAACAAGCTGTTGTAACACAGGCCTGTCCATGACAGAAAAGGTGGGGGGAGGGGAGAGGAGGGACCGCCTGCACTGGTAGGTGCAAGGGAGCACCAGCAGCCCAATCAAATCGGTAGCAGGTGGGTGGGGGTGGTGGTGGTGCTATGGAATTTGAATGGAGCAGTTAAATGCCAAAGAGAAAAGGGTGCGCAATTTTGAATGGTTGGTCGGTCGAAAGGTAAATGGCCGAGCTAATACAGGTTTTGATATTAGTGAATCAATAGTAGCTCGTTAATTTTAGATCTTTACGATGCTGTGGTGTCTCCCTAGGTTGCCCATAGGGCCCTTATAAAGGGCCTGACCGCTTCTGGTCGAGGCATCACCAAGTACCAAGTTATTACCAGCAGCAAGTATTGGGGGTGGGGGAGGCCAATATTGTGGTTGATTCCATGAATCTTTATCTAGTGCCTCATCTTTAGGACAGCCACTCCCAGGGAAATCCTTTACTGGAGAGTTCTCCATATTGAACCACCTCTCCACAGGTGCACAAAGAAGACTGCCATTCCAAACTAATATACTAAAACACATGCAGTTCTACCTTTAGACAATGTAAGTGAAGCTATATACCTTGGCTGTTCTAGCTTCTTTTGTTTTCGTATACCTGTATTAAAAATTATATTTAATGGTAACTTTTAAAGTAACTTATTTATACTGGACTATTTTTTTTTCTTCTTTAAATGTGATTTGGGTTGGTATGGGTTTAAAACTTAATTTAATGTGTTTCTAATATGAATTTTAACTTCATTCGTTATGATGTTACATGCCAATTCATTGGTTTTCTTTTGACGCAAAACTGACTATATACATGGTTATTAGTCAACAAAGAACATTCTAGTTATGTTTTTGGCTGTGCAGTTAAATTGGAGGGCTAGTTGAAATTGAGAAGGACCAGTAAAAAAATTCATCAATTGGCGACCATGGTTTTCATGTTAATTTTCAACCTTGAACAAATACAGGTATATACCAAGGCTTGCCAGCAGTCCATGCCGATATCCAGGATAATTTGAAAGTTGATGCACATTCAAAGCATCTTCAAAATGAAAAATGTTGATCTACATTTTTCATTTTCAAAAAAGTGTATGCTGGTCCCTTAACCCCCTCCTCCTCCACGTCTTTAAGCACAAGACAATTCGAAAAAAGTAAAACCAGTCCATTAAAAAGAAAAATGTAAACAAAAATAATGGTCACAAAACTGGCAAGCTGTGCAAGTGGAATAAGCTGTCCAGTTTTTATTAGTAATATGGAGAATTTTATTAGAAATGTGTAGTCATATTTAGTGTTCGCAGGCCTTCGGATTTCATGGTACCGTGTCAGTAGAATCACGGAACCGAAATTTGTTTTCCCATGATTATTATATCGAGTACATCTATCAACAAAAATAATATATATAAACAGTTTCCGATGGGTTCCCATGATCACAAGGCACGGAATTATTGAATCCATGTCAAGTTCTGACTTGAAATTTGTTGTGTCTGGCTACTGGCAGGTTCTGTAGGAATAGTTTCAGTCTGACGTTAAGAGTTATACAAAATGAAAACATGCTACAATATGGTATAAACAGCTGTATTTATTCAAGTCGCTAAACATTATATACATGTACTACATGCATGCGTAACTTGTTCATTATTCATCTTTCCAAGCTCATCATCATTTTCAAACATGTTAGCAAATTATTATCTTCATCCACTTTAATCTGAGTGAATCACATCAACCTTTATTGTATAAATAGTGTATATAAAAGTATAAATTTATAATACAAGTGCTTTCAAATTTGTCTAGGTAATATGTGTATATAATATCGATAAACTCTACTGCAAACATGCTAAAATATATATAGTTCAAAAAAAGAAACACATAGTTAGATTAAAAGTGCATTTAATTACAAGATAATAGATACATGAATAGTTCCCAAACAAAAATTGCAAGCTTAATAAATAGCTGGTAACAACCTTGCGGCAAGGTAGTAACTACCGCGTTTCGAGCTAGTATTTGGAACCTTTTTACAACCTTGCCACAAGCTTGCGACGAGCTTCTTGCAACCTTGCGACGAGCTTCCTGCATGCAAGCTTATTCAGTTTAAGCTAGTATTTGGAACCTTTTTACAACCTTGCCGCAAGCTTGCGACAAGCTTCCCGCAAACTTGTTGCAAGCTTGTTGCAAGCTTGTTGCAACCTTGCCGCAAGCTTGTTGCAACAAGCTTCCCGCAAACTTGTTGCAAGCTTGTTGCAACCTTGCCGCAAGCTTGTTGCAACCTTGCCGCAAGCTTGTTGCAACCTTGCCGCAAGCTTGCGACGAGCTTCCCGCAAGCTTGTTGCAACCTTGTCGCAAGCTTGCGGGAAGCTTGTTGCAACCTTGCCGCAAGCTTGCGGGAAGCTTGTTGCAACCTTGCCGCAAGCTTGCGATGAGCTTCCCGCAAGCTTATTCAGTTTAAGCTAGTATTTGGAAACTTTTTACAACCTTGCTGCAAGCTTGCCACGAGCTTCCCGCAAGCTTGCGACGAGCTACCCGCAAGCTTGCGACGAGCTACCCGCACGCTTGCGACGAGCTTCCCGCAAGCTTGCAACAAGCTTCCTGTAAGCTTACGATGATCTACCTACAAGCTTGCATCAGTGGCAGCCATCTTGCATCTTGTATAATTCTTTAAAAAACACAACAATGGTTTTAAAGTGAAAAACATGAACAGTTAAAACAAAAAAATAGGTGCTACATGTTGTCAGATACTTAGGCTACAAAATTAGTTTACCTGTCTGATAGACATGTTCCATTTATGTGGGATAGTCTTGACTAAACTAATATGCTAAAAAGCTCCTGGTCCTATATTCTTCTTCTTCTTGTTTTAGGTTATATTCCTCCACTATCTGGAGATCCACACTGTGGTGTAAAGTGATTTGTTTGTTTCTTCTTGTTTTCTTTTTTCTCCTGTTCCACCAAGCAGGATTCAACCAAACTTGGTCCAAATGATCCTCTTATAGACCTGACCAAGTGTTATTATTTTTCAGGCCAAAAAAAGTCCAAGATGGCCGCCCTGGCCTCTGAATAACTGAGACATTTTTAACTTTTACTGAAGTTCCACCATGCAAATTTAAACCATATGTATTCCTAATTATCCTCTCATGGCCCTGACCAAGTTTGTTATTTTTTCGGGCAGATTTAAAATCAAGATCGCTGCCCTGGCCTCTGATTGACAGAGAAATGTTTTTGCTTCTTTTCAAGGTCCACCAGGCCGGTTTCAATCAAACTTAGTCCAAATGATTCTCTCATGACTTACTAATTACATGGTCTACATAATGGTCTTCAGAAATTCAACAGTCTAAACTGACAACATATCGCATAGAGTGGAAGCATAGATTAGCTGTTCTTTTTTGGTCCGACATAAATGCATGTATATATCATTAAAGATTCAAACTATGCGTTTCTTTCTTTGAAGAGTATATTTGTCACAAACTATATATTATATACAAAAAACAACTTTTTAAAAATAGTAATTAGTACAAGATAGTGGTACTTTTGATTTTGTAAATAAAAATATATATATATATATATATATATATATATATGTTGTTTTCAGTTTAGTCCTGAAAAAAGATTGTGTGTTTCTGGGCACACAAGACTATCTAGAAGCAAGGGCTGATAGACCTATATATTTTTTTCTTTTAATTATTATTAGGAGGTGACAACACTTTAGGGCCATCCATATACATAGTGAGGGTGAAGATTACAAAGAGATTATTGGGGGTGGGGGGTGAATACACCAAGTATCCAGTGTACTTTTTCAATGTGAAAGAATAATGTATGCCCATACTTGGTGAAGGGGTAATGATCAAACGTATGGAATTTGTACATGGGGGTGGGGGGATAGAAAATTCCAGATTTTGTGCATGTATGTACTTATGGATTGTACTTATGGATGGCCTCTCATCAGATCTGACCTGTAGGGGTGAATCAGCATATAAAACTGCCAATCTACCCCAACTCATATTGCAGTATATTCACTTTATCATGTTTTACTGGCACCAAGTTTTATATATATACAAAATATATAAGTTGTTAAAAAGTGGAAACAAATTACATTTTTCTTGAAAGTAAAAAATATATTTGAACTGAGATTATCAAAAAAATATTCAGCTGCATGTGAACATGTATTATAGAAACTTAGCACTAGAATATACAGCTAAAGTTTATAGCTATACGACTATGGCACATTAATCATTGGCTGTTGGATGTCGGACATAATTTTGGTAATTCGGTCTTCAGAGGAAACCTGCTACCTTTTTCTATTAGCAGCAAGGGATCTTTCCCACTGACCTGACAGCAGATATGATCTTCATGGGTCTGCGAAGAGATTCGATCTCACAACCAATGCACCTCAGGTTCATACAATTGCTGTACAGGACATTTTTCTATTTTGATAAAAATATATTTCTATATATATACAGTGAAATTCACTTCCGACATTGAAATTCCTGTATACCAGACTCCCTTGGGACCAATAAAAATGTCCAGTATTAATAGGGATCTGGTTTAGAGAGGTTCAATTATGTACTGTTTTTTAAAAATGGACTGAAAAATTTCCAGTTTTGAGGGTATTCCAGTTTACAGAGGGTCCAGTCTTGAGAGGTTTCACTGTACATATAATTATGTTTGAGATGCAGTTTGTACATGAACAAATAAAATAAAATAAAAAATTCAAAATCTTTTGTATCTTAAAAATAAAATTGACAATTTAATGTGTTTCTTCTAGTGATGTAAAGTGTTTAGTCCAAGTAATATTTTGGATCAGTATGTTTTGCCCTATGACATTGGTTCGATGAAAATGAGCAAAATTCTTTGGATACGGTATACCCGACATATGTATATTAGTGTGGTGGTCTTTCACGATTTCAGTTGATTTGATTTTGTTTTCTTGCTGATAACCCCTGCCTTGTTCAGCTTTATATTACCAAGTTATCTTCATCTTTATTTCCAACAATTTTAAATTAATGTTTAACTTGTTCTTGTTGGATAATATACTGAACAAATGAATCATTTTTAAGTTGGTCAATAACACCAAATACATGTACGTACATTCACATTTTCCCCCTTAATATATGATCAATAAAAAATAATTGTATGGTATATCATTGGGTTACAATTATCTGGTCAAAATGTCAGTTATCAAATGGAAGTCCATCCAGTGGTGGATCCAGAAAATCCATTTTGAGGGGGGGGGGGGGGGGGGGGGCAGTGACATGAGGTGGAATGCCAAGGGAACTTTGGGGGAGGTTTGGCGGAGGATCGTAAAAAAAATGAAAATTAATATATAATAAAATTATAACTATTGCAAAATGTAGGGGGAAGCAGGCCCCTGGGGCCCCCTAGATCCGAGGTCCAAAATATTTCAAGAATTAACATTAATTACTTTCTTTTAATGTTAATTACTTTCTTTTAATGTAAATTTCGTTCTTTTTAAAAAATAAATGTAGAAGAAAAAAATGACAGGTTATGCAAAATATCAATGACTGCCATAAGACAAACATACATTTGGATTTGTACATACAAATTATACAAGTACATGTATTAACCATAAAATATTTGTTTTTAAACGAAATCTAAAGTCAGACATTAAAGAATACACAATGTGACATGTACCAATTCATGTACATAAATATTCATGTTAAATGTTCCAAGTTGGAGTCCATATGTGTTTGCTATATACTTGGTTACATGATTATGTATACTTTTTCTCAATACTTGGTGTGCAAGAATTGCTCATCCTCCAAAAATGTATTTTTGTCAGACTACTATTAATGTAACAGATGCCACTGCGTGCCCAGTTGGGAGGTTCAGTTATCAACCCCAACCCCCACCCCCACCCCCACTAAACTAAATTTTCTCTTTAGGGGAGCATGGCCGTAACCCAACTAGAAACATTGCTCACTAGTCTAAAACCCCACCATCAGCATAATTTCCTGCACACACACCCAAGGTGCTTCCTCAAACTACTTTCAGTGCATAAAAGAGCACCAGTTTTGACTTGATGTGAATATATGTATTTCAGTATTCACCACTAAGTCTAGTATAAAGTATTCGACAATAAATAAATAGTAATATTCCATGGTAGGTTTACTCTGTACATGTACATGGTACACAGAATAAACACATTTACTTTACCTGAGACTGTCTAATACCAAACTGGAAATACTGCTGTGTTGCTGTATAATACAGCATAATTATACCACATTGGAGTGTGGTGTGTGTTTCTAGGCATCTATAAAAACTGGCAAACCCTAATTTTATTTTTCATTGGTTTTTTTGTTTTGTTGGTTTTTTTGTTTTTTGTTTACTTAGGAGATAACCATATGGAGTTTTTAGATTTGCGGGTGTTATTGTCTATTTGATCCCGCAAATGTCATTTTTGACCGAAGGCGTTAGCCTGAGGTCAAAAATGAAACATTTGCGGGCATCAAATAGACAATAACATCCGCAAATCTAAAAACTCCATATGGTTATGTCCATTGTAAACTGAATCGTTTTTCTACAGAATTAACTGTATATTTGGCATTTCTTGAAAAAAATACCTGGCTACAATCTAACTGTAGACCCTTGAATCGTCAAGTTCACCTGTTCCAATTGCTAATGCCGTCACTTTCTAATGACGTCATTAGCTTTCCGGGTGTTATTGTCTATTTGATCCCGGAAAAAGAATGTAATTAACCAATCACAATACAGAACACACGACAGTCAGTTTATAATGACTTGTACACTACAGGTGAAAAGAATACATGCATAATTGGACCTGTAGGGATGAATATATTATAGTAAAAAAATAATAATAATAAATTTAAAAACCTAACCCTACATTATCAGGCAACCACTGGTGGTTGGGATTTTTTTGTTGGTTTTTTGCCTAATGATAGTCCTATACATTACATGTATGTCGGTAATATTTGTAATATTTTATACTGTAAGGTTATTGTTTTTTTATTTAACGACGCACTCAACACATTTTATTTACAGTTATATGGCGTCAGACATATGGTTAAGGACCACACAGATTTTGAGAGGAAACCCGCTGTCGCCGCTACATGGGCTACTCTTTCCGATTAGCAGCAAGGGATCTTTTATTTGCACTTCCCACAGTCAGGATAGCACAAACCATGGCCTTTGTTGAACCAGTAATGGAACACTGGTCGGTGCAAGTGGTTTACACCTACCCATTGAGCCTTGCGGAGCACTCACTCAGGGTTTGGAGTGAAAAATCCCATGCCCCTCCCAAACTTGTGAGCCTTTGTTTTTTTGCCATTGTAACCAAAATTTGATACAGATTAAGAAAAAAATCATTAAGAATAACATAGAAATATATTGTTTACCAAAGTGGGGGTTTGTTTTAGGGTATCAAACATTGTTTTTGAAAAGCAACAATTTAACAAAATTAAGATACATTGTACTTTGTAAGTACACATATGCATAGAATCTTTGTATCAATAGTAAAACTGTTATTAAATATTGTATTACTCATATGGGCTCAAATATTTATTTAAATAGTTAAACAAATATTTTTGAATAATTGCACTGTGTGCAGCTTGCTTCTACGGCCACTGATTGGCTGGCTTAAAAATAGCTACGTTTGGTTGGTTGTTCGCCACGGCCGGATCTTTCATTCATATAATGTCTCCATTTATGAGTCAGATTACATATACGTTATACATATAAAGATTTCAAGCAAACTTTTGACTCATTTGTTTCATAAACATGAAATGATATATTTTCATAAGCAGCGGTTTTAACAGCATTTCTAATGTAACCAGAGTTATATTATATTGTAAACATTTGGCTGTAAAAAGAACACCGTTATGCCATGACATCACTTGCATTATGACATGTAATGCATGTAAGATTATATGACGTAATGGCCGATGGTCTTGCTGTAGACAGCAGAGCAGTTTTTATATTAAAAACCAGTTAAAAGTGGTAATGGGTAATAAAGAGAATAAACAACTTGATATGTGGATTTACAATTTCTAATCTGTCCCTCGCCAAAGGATCGGGTTTACAACATTCATTCACTTGTAACAGATAATTATTCATTTCTTGTACATGTAGCTCATTAGTTGTACTCGAAATGTTTTCTTCTTCCCCTGCCCCATCTAAAATGTGGATATCATATACGATATGAAACAAAAATTTAATTGAAAAACCCCCAAAATAACAACAACAATTTAATTGACCTATAAGAAATGGAAAATAGATTGTTTGGTTAAATGCGATATTTCAAATAAACTTATATGGAGAACAGACTGGTGTACATGTGTTTAAACATTATTATTTAACCTGTATTAAAAATAGACTGTGGGCCCACTATATAAACACACACCCCCCCCCCCCCCCCCCCCCCTTTAGGGATTTTTCAAGATGAGTATATCTTTGAAGCCTATCCATATTTAAATCAGTTTGTCTGCAGGCAATCTGTTGGTGGGTGTGCCTGTACTATAACCACCACCCCCCCCACCCCCCCCCCCCCCCCCTTAGGGATTTTTCAAGATGAATATATCTTTGAAGCCTATCCATAACCATATTTAAATCAGTTTGTCTGCTGGCAATCTGTTGGTGGGTGTGCCTGTAGGGCACGTTTGAGTGTAGGCACCCTATTTATTTTTAACAGGGCAAATTTCTGATCAAGGTGAATGTTCCACATAATTTTTGAAAATAATTCTGGACTATATCACTGCTTTTACTTTAAAGCTGGGTTACTGGTGAATGTATTCCACTAAAAAATAATAAATTTTTGGCATCTGACTAAGCATAGTGAGTCAATGAATTTGAAATGTCCTGATTATTACAAACATAGTATATGAAAAAAGCCTGCATGGCAATATTGAAGTTAACATTCAGACATATTTTGAACAGGTTTAAGACCAAATTATGAATGCTATTCATGCTGAATTACGTTCATAACAACAAACCACAAAGCAGTGCAATATATGTGGTATGGATATAGTACCGGGGGTATACTCGCCAGCAAAAGTTACACAGTTCCCGATATATGTAATTCTCTATGTACATGTGTATATATATATATATATATACATACCGAACCTAAAACATTCTGATCCTTTTATTATTGTATTGTATTTAATATCTGAGGGCAGCATTACTTAAATACAGTTCATCTTACAATAGCTAGTTTCTTTGTTGCTTTTTGTAATATTTTAGAATTGCAGTAAGAATATTGTCATCAGGCAAATATCTAGCACATTAAAAATCTAACTTTCATTCCTAATTCTCAATCATTTTATGTGACCCAAATATGATATATGTGAAGTTTACAATTTTCTATTTCTACATCCTTTCTTTTATTCTATAAAGTAGATGTTAATAACAATTACAAAACAATATAATATGAGGTATGAATAATTATATACTTCTCAAAATAGGTTACTAGTAAGCAATGCCAGAAATATATTAATTTCTATGTATACACATACTTAGGATTGCCTGAAGCTTTTATTATTAAAAAAACAAATTGACCTGGCTTTTTTCTATAACATATTGAGGCTTCATTGTTCAAATATGGTTAAGTATATGGAGTTTATATACTATGTTCACAAATTTATGAAGATGTCCCTCTGTTCTTAGTACCAGCCAATTATAAGTACCTTTCCTCGGCATGTGTGTTAAAACATTTACAATTCATCTATCTCACAGAAGCTTGTATTATTTTTAAAAACATATTTGTATTTAAATTGTGCTTAATTTATGCTTAGGTTTATATAATTGACATCAGATACAGTCATCAGGCATATCTAGCAGGTGCGAATAACATACAAAAACATCATGACTTGAGAAATATCTGGAAATGTTTGTTGCCAAACCAAGGATGATAATATTGAACTACAGTAGAATATAAATCAGCCTTCTCCACTCTACATGTATGTATTCACTGAGAATGCACATAAAGAGAACAAATTGCCAAGTTGTCATTTGGTATCAGTCATGCCAGGCAGTCCAGGCTATTCCCCAACCAAACTGTCATATGGTTGAGAAATTTTAGAAGGAACACTAGAGATGAAATAGTGATATTATACTATGAGCGCTGATGGACATACTGATGGGGGGGACCAGAGCAGAGTCTAGAGAAGGAAAATACTAGAAATTGTAAACATGACAGACATATTTTAATTGCATGAAAATGCAAAGGAATATGAAAGGAAGTCAAAACTTTCCTAGACAATATTTGATGTAGAAGCTAATTATATACACCTGAGCATAAGTTAAGCACAATGTAAATATAAAGGCAAATCTAAAAATATTACAAACACAGACTAGTATAAGATGAACTTCTGTGAGATAGATTACTTGTACATGTAATGCAAAAGAAATTATGGTAGGTACACAAAACTGATGCTTTAAATTTTTAACACTGGTGTTTAGTGAAGAGGGACATCTTCATAATATTGATGCACATACATGTATACTCAACAAAATTAATTAAGGGCTAGTAAACTTTCTTATATTATAATATAATTCTTTGTTACTGTCATATTGTTTTAACATGTTTTGGTCATATATATGGCTTCTATACATTGTTTCAGTAAACTTTTACTAGTTGTACACACAAAAAAACACTGGGATTTGGCCCATGGACTAAAAGGTCACTTTATAATGTTTCCTTGGAAGGCTATTTGAAATAGATTTGACTGTAATTTGATCCTTAACATCAAAAAATAAGACTCCCAAAAGTAATGTCACAAAAATGGTGAACATTGTTGCATGATTTTTATGATCCATGTAGCTGGAGATTCTGTTCATAGAGAAAATATATTTTTAAAATGAATAAATAAATATATGTATAAAATTATTTGTTTTCAGTATAGGAACATAAAAATGTACATATCCAAATTATTCAAAATAAATTGTAATAATTACAATGACAAATATTTTAATGAATTATGTCAAAATATATTCTGTAAAAAAATGTATTAATTTTTATTATAAAAATCCTAAAATCTTTTCCTACATGTATACCACTAACAAGAGCCTTCTTGACAAACATTTTACTTGTAATCTTTAAAAATACTTTTCAAAAATTATATTTTATTTTGCAAGGCACATGTAATTTTGACATTTCCAAGAAATGTGACTATATCTTTACGCATATATACACATAGTTTAAAGTTTGTTTTGTTTAATGACACCACTAGAGCACATTGATTTATTAATCATCGCCTATTGGATGTCAAACATTTGTAATTTTGACTCGTAGTCTCAGGAAAAACCTGCTACATGTTTCCATTAGTAGTAAGGCATCTTTTATATGCACCATCCCAGACAGGATAGCACATACCACAGCATTTGATATGCTAGTTGTGGTGCACTGGCTAGATTGAGACGGGGATCGATACTAGACCGACAGTGCATCGGGCAAGCACTTTACCATTGGGCTGCGTCCCACCCTTATAGACATGTAGATGCAGAACTATTGATCAACTTTGGTAAAAGTTTACAAAATTGAATGGTCTTAAGTGTCTTCCAAAGATCAGGTTAAAACTACAGCACTTCTCAACTAAAAAGCTAGTTGTAGTACTCCTTACATGTAAGCTTTGGCTTGATCAGTATTTTGGCTATTTATTCACAATACAAGGCTGTATAATTACTACTGCCATTGTTGATCAATGAGTTGGTGGAATATTTTACTCACTTAAGACTGGTTTGTAAGATTTTATAAAGTACTTTTGTATAAATATAAATATATATAAATGTACCTACATCCAAACGTTTTATTATTATTATTAATCTTTAAATACAAATGCCATTATGAAAATCTTCAAGACAATTTAAGTTTTTGGCAAAATATCTGAAAAGGGACACGGCAGTTTTCTTAACATTCTGTGTTTGTGTAAAACCTTTAAGAATGGTCACTACTACTTTCTTTTGCTCCGTCAGTTGAATTGGGATCTGAATCATGGATGGTTTCGTTCACCTCTGCCACCACATCGATTGTACTGAACATTGGAGGTTCTTCTTGATTCTCAACAAAGTCTATGTTGTTTTTCCGAAGCAGTTCTTTCAAGGTTTCGATCTCATGCTCCTGCCCTGTGCAATATTCTCGGAATTTGGCAAGCTCTTGCTCGCAGGCAAGTCGAAGGCGATGCTCTCGCAGAAGTCTCTTTTCTGCTTGTCGCTTCACTGACAGAACTATTCCTGTGATAAGAGAAAGTAACCAGTTTTAATTTTTGCAACTACCCATACAGAATTAAATATGTGTACCTGTACATGATAATACCAAAAGGCTTAGTTATTTCCATTGGACACAACACAACTGGAAGTGATATCTTTCTGATTAACAATGTAATTTAAAGTTTAGTATTTCTTTTCGTGTAGAGTTAACGGAAGTAAATAATGACAAAGTTAACTGACATTTTGAACTCATATATGCACAGACGTAGGAAGGTGCCAAAAAGTGTGAGGGCACACACACACACACACACACACGTATACCGGTATAATATAAAAACCATCGCTGCTGCTACACCAGTAACGTATGTATTTATATTGGCCTATTTTCCAAGCTTATTATGAAATATTGTTTAGGTCATTAAGTGTAGAAAGATAATGTTTATTTTCCTTTGTGAAATATTGAACCAGTAGTTTGTGTTCTAGTATGGTACTGTAATATCATAAGAGTCCTCCATTTATCACTTGTTACTCTATCTCGTAACTATTAACCCACCTCAAGTAAATCCGACCTGAAATAAATTCAGTCTCCCAGACCTGCCCTGATTAAAGAGATATTATTCTGGCTCCCAATCTAAGGAGTAATTTTTAGCCTCCTCTTTGCATGAGATTTAATATATTATACTCTTCAAAAAAAGTAGGGGAACCTGAAATATTAATGTTAATACCAACTATTAGTCCGAACATACGTTTTGATCACAGACATCCTAGTAAAGAAAGTTCAGGTCTGTTTATCAACACACCGAAACACATTCCATAGTCTGCACATACATCATGCAGTTGCCCCATACACGTGCGTGGGGTGTCATTCTCGATTTTGACAATTTCCAGGAAGGTCAATTAATCACTGTGTAACATTATTTCAGTCAATCTTTTTCATTCTGTTGATCATACAATTGTTATTGTTTTGTTTTTAGTAATTTTTATTGTTTGAATTAGTGATTTACTGATAAAAAAAAATTCAACTTTCGTTTCTGACCCTAATCGTCCTTCAAGATTATTGGTGGTCATAAAACCTACTGTAATACTGAACTACCAGTTGTAATGTTTGCCCATTTAATTCACTATTTTTTAAACAACGATTAATACTGACATTAATTGTTGTTTTTGGTTGCATGTTCTATCAAACATTGTTTTTAAAAAACAACAATTTAACAAAATTAAGATACATTGTACTTTGTAAGTACACATATGCATAGAATACATATCTTTGTATCAATTGTAAAACTGTTGTTATATTTTATTACTCATATGGGCTCAAATATTTATTTAAATAGTTAAAAAATATTTTTGAATAATTGCACTGTGCAGAGCTTGCTTCTACGGCCACTGATTGGCTGGCTTAAAAATAGCAACGTTTGGTTGGTTGTTCGCCACGGCCGGAACTTTCATTCATATAATGTCTCCACTGATGAGTCAGATTACATATACGTTATACATATAAAGATTTCAAGCAAACTTTTGACTCATTTCTTTCATAAACATGAAATGATATATTTTCATAAGCAGCGGTTTTAAATTTAATAGCATTTCTAATGTCACCAGAGTTATATTATATTGTAAACATTTGGCTGTAAAAAGAACACCGTTATGCCATGACATCACTTGCATTACGACATGTAATGCGCATAAGATTATATGACGTAATGGTCGATGGCTTTGCTGTAGACAGCAGAGCAATTTTTTTTTTAATTTGTACATATGAACTTATTTGAAGACAAAATCCAGTTTGGGCTAAATTTTTACAAATATTAAGACGACCAGAAACACATTGAATATACAGACACTGATATTGTAAACAAGAAAATATATCTAATATGTAAGTTTAATCGTAGAAATATTTTATTAGTCGGAAACATCTTATAATGCAGCAAACTCGGGAATGTCCCTTTAATAAATTAATATTTACCATTCAGAATTCTTGTAACTCTCCACAGCCGGAGTACAATCAGCAAGCCGACACCATTGGCCGCCCCCTCCTGGTTTCTATACACAATGTCTAACACAAACGATACGATGACCACAGCAGAATCAAACATTTCCAGTTTGTGCTTGAAGAACTCCAACCGCAGAGCGTACATCCGCACCATTATCTCCACCATAAACACACTCAAGATGGCTATGCTGCAATAATGAATAATTTTAGGTGCAATGTGATTCTCATGATCTGGAAGCTCGAATACTCTCAAGTCCAGTAAGAGTTCCACAATGACCAGTAAACAGTCCAGGATGACCAGAATGATGACGCCAATCTGAAACTTGTTTGTGTGAATCGCATGGTTGACACATTCGCGGACCGTCTGTTGTTCATGTTTTGATGCATCGTCAGAATCCGTCACCGAGCTACTGCTGCCATCCTTCTCAATCACCTTCTCAAAGTCATCATGTAGCTTGTGAAAACCATCCATAACGAACTGACAAACAAACAGAATAAGTACATAAACATACACTATTAAATGATCAACTATTGACAAAACATTAAATGGTACTAATAATAAAGAAATATTTACTTCTGTTCAAATTTATATCAAACAAACTCATCATTTTAATAAATAAAGTTTAATTTAAATTACCTTGTGGATTAATTGTAACTGAGATAACAGTTTCATTGCACCTGAAGTATTATTTCTTTATCCTCTTCCATTTTTTTCAAGCTTTTGTATATAATATATTTCCTTCCTCTGCATGGTTATCTTTCTCTGTTTATAGTTTAAATATACTGTAATATAATCTAATATAATGTAATATAATCGCCACATATAAAACAGGGCTTCATTAGTTAGCAAACTTACAAGTGCCAAATTATTTGTTTTCTCTGTATGTACAATAAAATATATCAACAAACTATGTACATGCAAATGTCTATATCAAGGTTAAACTTTGTTTTGTTTAACTACACCACTAGAACACATTAATTTACTAATTATCAGCTATTGGATGTCAAACATTTGATATTTTGACATGTAGTCTTAGAGAAGAAACCTGTAACATTTTTCCATAGTAGCAAGGAATCTTTTATATGCACCATCCCACACAGGATAGCACATACCACAGCATTTGATATGCCAGTCGTGGTTCACTGGCTGGAATGAAAAATGGTCCAATGGGCCCACCAACGGGGATCGATCATTTACCTACAGCGCATCATGCAAGTGCTTTCCCTCGTGTCTACAACAATGCATGTACAGGAGAGGGAGAGGGAGAGGTAGAGGGGGAGGGGGAGGGGGGGAGAGAGAGAGAGAGAGAGAGAGAGAGAGAGAAACAGAGAGAGTGGGGAGAGGGAGAGAAGGGGGTAATCTGTTGTGACCATGTAGATGGTGTCCTGAATGTTCTGCATAAATGGGTAACGTATGTGTGGTGAGTAAATAACAGTTTATATACAAATCAACTGAAGTGCTTCCATATGTATGCAATGGATGTTATATATTATATATAGAGAGAGAGAGAGGTTATTACCAGTGTTTTTCGGTATCGTCAATATCATATATTAGGAATAAAAATTGTATTATGCGAGCCTCTGGTAAGCATAATACATTATTTTTATTCCTAATATATCAGGGCCGTACCCTCCGTGGGGGGCAGGGAGGCCAGCTGCCCCCCCTGAGAATCTTGTCCTTTTTTTTTTTTATATATCTCCAGTAATAGCATAGAAATGTTTAATCTTTATAGTATGTTAAAAATTATTTATAAAATTTAGTGCCCCCCCATGGATTTTGGTCAGGGTACGGCCCTGTATATGATATTAACGATACCGAAATACACGAGGGTAATAATCTCTTTATCGTGTAAGCTCAAGCTTAATACAACGTGTTTTTGTAAACTGTACACGCAACTTTAATTCCAGTCTGCCATTACTAGATATTCAAATGACGTAAGAATATGTGGCGCGGTGTATTTTTGAATGGAAATTGCCATTGAAATGTTTTTATTTGATGACTATGAATGCATACGTCAATCATGGAGTGTCACCCAAGTACGTTTGCTTAAATGTCAATAAACCTAGTGCCAAGACCTCAACTAATTTACATCTAATTTGCAAAGTTATCAAATTCTTAAAGTATGTGATCTGAAAAATATCACATACTTTGATTGCACTGAAAATGTAAGATATTATATTATGAGAATATGATATATTACGTTACATAAAACATGCTACATGTGTTATATTTTACATTTATCTTTTGTGTAATTGTTTAAAAAGTAGATCATAACTTAAGATTCCTTTTTGTAATCTTCCTGCAAAAGGGTAAACAAGCTCCATGCACATGAATATATACGCATACAGGAAACAGTCAAAACACCCAGCACTTTCGGCAAGACTTCCGAACGTTCCAGCATTCAGTTCATTCAGGCTTAGGTTTAGGATTAGGGTTAGTGATATTATTAGCATGCATGCTGGAACATTCGGAAGTCTTTCCGCAAATTAATTAGGCTTTGTCCATCACAAATATTTTGTCAGTAAACATCTTGGTTTTTCCCAAATACAATTATAATATAAACAAGTCTGATTTAAAATGTTTTTCAAGTGTTATCCGAGTGACAGGAGTAGAAAGTTATTGCCTTTCCAGTGGCAAATCCAGAAAACCCATTTAGGAGGGGCCCCAATGACATGACGCGGAATGCCAAGGGAAGTTCGGGGGAGGTTTGGAGGGGGGGTCATAAAAAATAAATTAATATATAAATTTAAAACTGTCGGAAAATTTGGGGGGACCCGGGCTCCTGAACCACACACACACACACACACACACACCACCAATATATCCGCCTTTGCTTTCTGTCTTTAAAATCACAACACATTAAGTACTTTCTGCTTTTTCTGGAATATGTTGGGGTTTGGGGGTTGTTTTTTCTCTTATTTAACAGCTCACTTATTTGCTAAATAATATAAAACTGAAATAATTAATAGAAATGCTTATAGGCCTATTCAAAATAATCTAGAATGCACTTCAGAGTGTCTGGAATTAAAAAGACTAAGGAATCCAAAATGAAACTACATCTCAACAACACATCGTTTTCTGAGATTATGTATATATAATAACCACTTACTTTGTTCAATAATTTTCAAAACAAAACGACAAAATGCATGCCATTTCACTTTACAT
This sequence comes from Gigantopelta aegis, assembly GCF_016097555.1. NCBI lineage: Eukaryota > Metazoa > Mollusca > Gastropoda > Neomphalida > Peltospiridae > Gigantopelta > Gigantopelta aegis. The sequence goes on along the minus strand of NC_054701.1, from coordinate 21,341,017 downwards.
TACATTGGACATCATGATGTTAAATATATTTATATTCCGTCCACTGATATACGTGAAAATGGAAATGTGTCGACGACGCCCCCTTTAATGGTAGGCCAAAGGAGTTAAGTCAAGTGACAAGTGGTGTATCAAATAACACTTCTTGCAATTATGCTACCAAAGCACAATTTAAGAATTTCTTTCCAAACATCATTTGAAAAACAACAACATATACCTTCATATTGTAAAATTGGTGCAAGTTTTAATTCCAGTTGGCATCACTGCCTGCACGTGCTTTTCGTGCTAGCACATGTATACAAAACGTATTTCGCATACAAGCAAATGTTATTGTTTACATTTTAGACACTGACCCTTTATGCAAAGGTCACGTGATTAAAAAGTAAACCATGCTGAGACAGCACGGAAGCTGTTATTGTGTGAAAATATATTAATAAATATGTAAATAATTTTAATGCATTTAATCTTTATTTTAAAAATAATTTCAAATATATTTATGAAATTTCGATTTTGTCAAATTCGACACCAACTATCAGTCCGAAATAAAAAATAAAACCCCAAAAGATCGAGTCTGTGTAACCGATTCGTTCCAGGGGATACAGTGATATCACTGGCACACTGTGAAAATTACAATGTAGATCTTGTAACTGTCGCATCTCTTCGGTAATTAATATCTCTAAATCTAGATCTTTACTTGTATTGATTTAACAATTATTGTTTTTTAATCGACGTTTCGGTTTTTTTTTTTTTTTAATAAAAGTAGTTAATTCCAAGACATTCGTTGTTTTAATCAACAGGAGAGTCAAGATGGCTGAAAAGGAGGAAGGGAAAGTTGTTGTGGCCAAAACACCGTATGAACTTCAAAGAATGAGGCTGGACAAGTTAATGAAAAATCCAGTAATTACTATTTTAAATACAAACTTTTTTTTTCTAGAGTTGTTTATTATCTGACATTATTAATTGTGAATCACTGAATAATTGTAGTTGAGTGATCAACTGCAAGCCCCCGAGTTATGGCCCTTTTATCTGTTTTGGTATTACTGCCGTTAACCAACATCTTAAAGACTCACAGTGGCAATTCTTTATATATATATATATATATATATATATATATATATATATATATATATATATATATATATATATTATTTTCATTAAATAGTTGTACTTGATATAATAATCATGGGAAACAAAATTTAGGTTCCGTGATTTTACTGACGTTGTATCAGAAATGATTTTCTATGAAATCCAAGGGCCTCACACAAACACACACATACTCACATACACACAAAACAAAAATACACATACACAGATACACTGCCACATGCACAAACAACAAAAAAACATTTTAAAAATAAAATAAAATAAACAACCTCCTCCAAAATTTTATTTAAATATGTCTACATATAGCAAAATAACCTTTAAGTTGTGTTTATTTGCTGCAGAAATAATTTTTACAAAAATTGCCATGGGCAAGCTTTAAATTGTCGTTGGTGAGCCGTTTCACCCACTGCAATTTTGTTTTTAAATTGCTGTGGGAGACAAATTCTTAAGTTAGAGCCCTGGAACTGGTCAAACTGGAGCAAACTGGCTTGTGAGTGAAATTTTTGGTACCCAAATAAAAAAACCCCGTATATTATTAGATACATGTACCATGCCGAAAGAGTTCCGCCTGTTTCCACCTTTGGAGTATTCAGTTTACATGGTGATATTGGATTATGAAATATGAACATTATGTTGGTATTCTTGAATGTAACCTCACCCTAACTCTAATATTCATAATATATATAAATATTATTTAAAAAACTATTTTTAAATAAGCATTTGTTATGAGGGAACAGGGGGAACTCTTGCCCTACATTATGCAAACACTGTTTACATGTCAATATACTTTTATTTTTAAAAATTGAAGATAAATATTAAGTTTTAGTTTAAATAGACGACAAAAAAATAAATGAATATTTAATGACACCCCAGCATGAAAAATACATTGGCTATTTGGTGTCAAACTATGGTAATGGAAATCTAAAGTGATGATCAACATCAATATAAAAATTCAACAGTTAGATAAAAGCACAGTGTAAAGGACTACAAAAAAAAAAAAATCACAGATAGATAAAATTAAAATTTACAATAAAAGTCAGTATCACGTAAAAACTGTAATATAAGTTCTGGATGGAATCGAAATGATTCCATCACATTTCTCTGACCAATTATATCTTTTCAAATTTCTTTAAGATGCTGACACTCCACCAAAATGTGCCGCACCGTCAGAGTACACTGACAGTGCTTCACAATTTTTTGTTTTAAAATAAAGTACAATTCATCATTTATACATGTATCAAAATATTATGTTATATTTACTGTGTTAGAAGCCAAAGTCAAAATGATGTACGGAAAGTTCTGTCATTGACCTTAATTGCAGTAAATGTATTGATATGTTATCCTTGTACCATTTGAATGAATGTCAAAGTTGGTGCTACAGGATATTATTGTTTAGAACTATGAAGGTGTGACTGTGTGTGTGTGTGTGACTGTGTGTGTGACTATGTGTGTGTGAGAGAGAGACAGAGAGAGACAGCAACACAGACTGAAATACCAGTATATTTAAAACAAATACACACACACACACACACACACCTATTGTTAAAAAAATACTTTAAAACCCCCACCTAAATTAAATTTTTGTTTCAGACCAAACCAGTTTATATTGCTGAAAAGTCTAAAGATTCTTCAATGAGGGCTCCATTGGAATTTATACGGAATGTCTGGGGTAAGCAAAATAGTAATTATGGTGAATGTTTTTATATAAATTCAGGGCTAGCTTTGGGTGATCAGAAAATTTCACCTGGATATTTCACCTATATATAGCTATTGTCCAACAAATTATTAATTATTACACAATTTCTTTTCACCAAATTAAAATAAAATTCGCCAATTGTTCTCAAAATTCGCAATTGGCAAATTTGACGATTAGCAGAGCTAGCCCTGAAATTTATATTATATTCAGTACAAATATGTGAATTGTAACTTTCATGTTCTTTAACATACTGTATGGGAGATACAAAAACTGAAAACTATATTTAACTACAGTCAAACCTGTCTTAAAGGGACATTCCCGAGTTTGCTGCATTGTAATATGTTTTCGACTAATAAAGTATTTCTACAATTAAACTTACATATTAAATATATTTTCTTGCTTAGTATATCAGTGTCTGTATATTCAATGTGTTTCTGGTCGTCTTAATATGTGTAAGAAGCCCAAAGTGGATTTCGTCTTCAAATAATTTTGTACGTACGAAAAAAACATATTTTAGGAAATAAAACGAAATGTAACCCAGTACAAATATTAGAACGATCAGAAACATGTTTAATACACAGCCATTAATATTTTATGCAGAAAAATACATTTAATATTTAATTGCAATCGTTAAAAAGTCTCTGTTAGTCGATAACATCTTAAACATTGCAGCAAACTCAGGAATGTCCCTTTAAGCGGTCACACAAGGGAGTAGAGAATTTAAATGACCGTTGATTACAGGTTGCCACATATACATTACAGTCTTCAAAATGTTTGTTGTTGTTTCTTTCTCTTGTTTTTTGCTAATTAATGGTTGTGTTCTCCACAGTTGCCTATAAATAAACATTCAACATGCGCCTCCTTCAGAATTAAGGTAATTGGAATGTATTAATTTAACCGTTCTCAGTAAGTTTGTTTTCTTTGTCAAGCCTAGTCTACCCAGAGGCAATTAGATGAATTACAGCCATACATATACTTTCTTAATTGATACCAAGTAGAGATGTCAGGAATAAATGGGTACTAATATTCCTGAAGGTGTGAAGATTGGTTATTTCCTGCACCTTGTCGCTGTTAAAATATCACTTTTATATAACATAGTAAGCATTTACTGTAGCCGCTTAGTACAAGTATTTTATCAATTTGGGATCCGATTTAGGTGGCCACTGATCTCATTAGACAGGTGACTGCTTATTACAGGTGCATTTACATTAAAAATTGTTTGGGAGGGGAAAAGTGGCTGCTTAAGGCAGGTGACCACTGATTACAGGTGGCTGCTAGGACAGGTTTGACTGATAGTTAAAATAAGTTTTGTAAGTTCTGTAGACATTTTACATGTACTGTAAGTTCATAAAATAAATTTTTTCATATCTTGAAGTAAGACACATACATGTAAATTGTAATTGATAAAATTTGTTTTAAAAAGTAATTCACAATTACAAAATAACTTTAGGATTTTACTAGTAATAATATCAGATTTGTTTTGGACCTGTAGCTATTCAGATAATATTGTTTTCAAAATTTTGATTAGTGATGGTTGCTAATTTGTTTCAAATTGATTAGCAGCTACTACATGTATGTAGCAAGTTCTGAAACTTGAACACAGAACAAAATGTTCCATGCACATTATTATTTTTTGTTTTATGTTAAAAACCCAATTTTGTGCCAATATTGATTAATAAATAAAACTATTTCCCTTTGCAGGATCAAGTGCTGGAGCAGGAAGTGGTGACTTCCATGTGTATCGAGGTGTGCGTCGAAGAGAATATGCCAGACAGAAATTCCTGAATGAAAAACATTCAAAAGTAATCTTTTTTTGTTCTTCATGTATAATTTCAATGAGAGAAAATGACTATTAATGAGAAATTTAGAGGAGATGATTTTCACTTTAAAACTTTGTTACATTTTTATTTATTTATTTTTGCTGTTAGTTTTAAGAAATAATCTTCGTACATGATATAATATTCTTTCAAATAGATTAATGGATTTGCCTGAAGTTTTATAAAAATAAATTGCTTGCATGTCCTTAGAACTCAAGGGTAGTTACACAAATTATCACCAGATACCAAATGATCCATAATTAACTAAGACATCATAGATATTAATTTACGATGTCAAATGAACATATGTGATATGATAAAAGGTAGGCTTATGAATGACAATAAACAGTATTAAAAACTTTAATCAAGATACATATTTTGTTTTTGAAATAAAATTAATTTACAGTGTTTCTGATGACACATTTTAATATACTAGTACGTTTTACATCTATGGTATCTGTAGTCTTTCCCACAGACAACACCTTTTTTCATACTGTGGAATTTACTACTTTACTGTTTATTTTTGAGCTGATTGATTTCTAAATTGCACACACATTTTTTTGTTGTTCTTTCCCAAATACTTTTACTTTTTTTCTTACATCGAACCAAACTGAAAGTATTTACAAAAATAATTTTTCTAGGAGCATGGGACACACTAATTATAATTTACAACAATGGACAGTTATTTGCAGATTCTATAGTTCTTTGTCAGTTCAAAATGTCATGAGTTTTGCAGTATATGACACCAGTTGGCGTATAGAAATACCGTAGTACGACTTTCTTAGTGCTGGACATCTAGTCAAATATAGGAGATAATACTGTGTATATTTTAGGAAGACCAAGACGAAGAATTTCAGGATAGACTGGAAACCCACAAGAAGGAGGCTGAGGAGAGAACAGCAAAGAAAAGACAAAAGAGGTATAGAATTTCAGTCTTAGCCAATGTCCTTTAGCTAATGATCCTTCAGACGTTTTCTCAAGACTTTTCAAACATTATATAATCAAATTATTTAATTTTGCCTGTTGTGGCCACTGCCTGTACTACAGGCTATAGTGCTATTGTGTTATATATAGAATACTAAACGAGCTTGCCTGTCATACCATTTTTATGAAACGAGTGAACAGTTTTGGTACGATTTGGGTCAGCAAATAATCTACATCACACAATCACAATGAGCAACAAGATGTCGGCAATGTACAGTTTAGATTTTGGCGCGAAACTTGCATTAATTGTCAATCAATGAGGTGTTTAAATCCACAATAATGACTAATTGTAGATCAGACCAGCAAAGATTGAGCTGAGTGAATGGGATTGACTAGATGTGAAGCTGACGCGTACATAGGGCCGTAAAATGAGTAGCAGCTTGCCGACATTTGCCGCAACATCGTTTTGGCTTCGTACACAATAGGCCCAAATATAACAGCCTATCTTATCGCAATTACAATTAATGGCCAAATTTCGTAATAGTACACTTTTAAATGACGCTATTTTGTACAAACATGGTTAGATATGTTAATAATCTCTGAACAAAACATTTTCAACAGAAATTTTGCACTTAATGTTTTCTAGCAGTCATAAAAAGGACGCGTTATGCACCCAATTTTTTTTTTTTTTCAAATTAAAAAACCTACTATGCCAGTCTGCATGTTCCAATATTACACTAGTTAGATATTAAGTAATTGTTATGACCTGAGTAATATCTTACACTTGTGTGTAATAAAATCAGTTATTATCCACAAGGTTCAACATAACCGGGTTAATAATAATCATACGAAGAACACATATAATAACAAGTGTAATGACGTAATTTTGGGAAGTGACATCATAACATAATATCACTTCCGCAGTCCTAGCCCAGATTGTGCATGTGAAATATGACGCCATTTCGTCTTCTCCTTCTAGTTTGGTTGAAACATATTGAGACGACCCATGTTATTCATAAAAAAATGTACAATAATAATATGTATAATAAAGAAATTATTACACTCACGTGCGTATCGTACTGATTTTACCAAAAACAATTTTGCACATGATCATTTTTATGGTGGTTTTTATTCTTGTACAGAAAACATTTTTAGTGGGATACCTATTTATTTATTTAATACATAATTTAAAGGCTGTTTATAATTGCAATTAATTTTTATACGCCCATCTATGATGGGTCATATTATGGTATGTTGTTGTCCGTCCGTACTTACGTATATATGTCTGTACGTCCGTCTGTTCACTTTTTCTTGTCTGGACCATATCTTACATACAGATGCATACAGGACCATCAAACCTCACATGTAGGAACAGCATGGAATGGTGGGTTGTCGCATACTATTACTAGGTCACTGTGACCTACTTTTCACGGTTTACTGTACATAACAGTAAATCCTTGTCCGGACCATATAATATTGCATACAGATGCATACAGGACCATTAAACCTCACATGTAGGAACAACTTGGGATGGCGGTTTGTCGCATACTATTACTGGGTCATTGTGACCTACTTTTCACGGTTTACTGCACATAACAGTAAATCCATGTTCAGACCATATCTTGCATGCAGATGCATATAGGATCATCAAACCTCACATGTAGGAACAACTTGGGATGGCAGTGTGTTGCGTTCTATTACTAGGTGACTGACCTACTTTTCACGGTCTACTGCACATAACAGTAAATCCTTGTCTGGACCATATCTTGTTGTAAAATTTGTCAATGAGTATTTTTAAAACATATCTTTTTCAGACTGAAGAAAAAGGCCAAATTAAAAGCAAAGGCAAAGAAAATGAAGAAGCATAACTCTTCAAAGGGTATGTATCAAGGGACATTTAATTTGGTAAGAGTGCGATGTACCTCTATGGGAGAGGACTTGCTTCAGGAGCAGTGGTTCATAGGATCGACTGTCCTCTGTGGATTAATCAGGGCTTTTTGTCCATCCCAATCAGTACCCCACTAATCCCAATCAGTACACCACAAATGGGGCGAAAGCCAGTGGCTGTGATAGGTCTTGTCCTTCTTATGGAAATAAAATGAAAGGAATGTTTAACCAAATCTGGGCAAATTTTAAACTACAGCTGTTTGGTGTCCAACATATGGGGATTTGTTGGAACACCCATCTTTGTTGGGTTGTATTATCATATGGTGTTGTCTGTCTGTCCATAAACGTTTTGTTTAGTTTTCGGAAGATATCTTTTTTTATCAATTCATATAGGAACATCAAACCTTGCATACAAGTACAAATTGGTATGGCAGTGTGTTGCATACCATAACTAGGGCCCATTGGGTTATTTCTCGTTGCAGCCAGTTCACCACGACTGGTATATCAAAGTGCGTGGTATATGCTATCCTGTCTGTGGGATGGTGCATATAAAAGATCCCTTGCTACTAATGGAAAGATGTGTCGCATTTCCTCTCTAAGACTGTATGTCAAAATTACCATTTTTTTTACGTCCAATAGCCAATGATAAATAAATCAATGTGCTCTAGTGGTGTCATCAAACGAAACAAAACAAACTTTAACCATAACTAGGTCACTGCGACCTACTTTTGACAGGTATATCATGTACCTCACAGGTACTCTTGTTAAATGATCAAGAGAAAGAGAGGAAACCTAATGCCACCATATAGGCTATATGGTTGATTCAGAAGGAGAGAAAGAAATGGGGTTTTCAAGGCTCAGTATAGCAAGTGGCAATTGCCACTCAAAACACAATATGCTTCTGATAATCAGTTTCATAAACATCTCTTGCTTTCCATCTTAAAGCACGGTATCGGTACAACTATTAAGAAATTAGAGCCACAATGTCAGCTATTAAGAAATTAGAGCCACAATGTCAACTATTAAGAAATTAGAGCCACAATGTCAACTATTAAGAAATTAGAGCCACAATGTCAACTACATGTATTAAGAAATTAGTGTGACGATATCAACATTAAGATGACCAATATTACATTAGTTTAAGGAAATGATTTATTTAACAACGCACTCAACACATTTTATTTACGGTTATATGGCGTCGGACATATGGTTAAGGACCACACAGATATTGAGAGAGGAAACCCACTGTCGCCACTTCATGGGCTACTCTTTTCGATTAGCAGCAAGGGATCTTTTTATATGTACCATCCCACAGACAGGATAACACATACCACAGCCTTTGATATACCAGTCGTGGTGCATGAGCTGGAGCTAGAAATAGCCCAGTGGGCCCACCGACGGGGATCGATCTCCGACCGACTGTGCATCAAGCAAACGCTTTACCACTGGGCTACATCCCGTCCACATTAGTTTAAAGTTTCATAAAGTGAAAAAAAAGTTGATTATGTCAGTACCATAATTCTAGAACTGCTTTTCAATTTCTAACAGTTGTTTTCAGACTAAACAGTGAAAAGGAGAGATTGCTCCCTTTATGAATTTCAAGTCTTGTATTTAATAGAAGCACTTGACACGTTTTTATTTACGGTTATATTGCGTAGGACATATGGTTAAGGACCACACAGATAATTACAGAGGAAACCAGCTGCTACTCAATTTCAAAGAAATGTTTTATTTAACGAGGCACTCAACACATTGTATTTCGGTTATATGACGTCAGATACTACTCAGTTTCAACTGCTGGGAACTGCATTTACAGACCAGCACTGTGATCTACTGACAACTCATTTAGTTTTGTTAAAATTATTGATATTTTTTGTATAACAATCGCTACATGTTATATATTTCCAGGCCAGGTTGATGAAAATGATGACGAAGATGAAGAAAGTGATGAGGATAATGAGGGAAGTGGTGAGAAAAGAGATGAGAGTTGTGAGAAAAATGGGGAAAGTTGTCCAAAAAGTGAGAACAGTTGTGAGAAACAGGAGAAACATGTTGAGAAACAAGAGAAACATGTTGAGAAACAGGAGAACACTTGTGACACTAGCAATCCTGGTAGTGAAAAAGATCGTTTGAGTAATGGCTAAAAGAACATCACCAATGTAGAAGTTATTTCAAAGTTTGCAAGGGAGAAAACCAAATAGCCCATTGCTGCTTGCATCCATGTATTAAATCAAAGATGTCATTAACGAGGAACAAGCAGCTGGTTTTTATCATCTGTTGAATATTTGGTGACCAGGAAGTGAATTTTAAGCAAAAAGCTTACCAACCTGATGGTGATATTTTTAAAAGTTAATTTACACCTGTTGATAGTCTACCCTGATAACAGCCTCATATAGATTTGTTCACATATTTCTAGTCTTAATAACATCACTGTGAAATATTAAGTAACTGCAAGTAAACATGAAGGTTGCATGGTACCAATGAAGAGAGCGGTATGTAACAGTAATAATAAAAGTTCAACAAAATGCATTCAGTTTAGTCCTGATGATTAATATTAGCATTATATGACAGCTGGTATCATTGCAAGAAATGATGTCTTGGAACACCAATAATTTCAGAGAAAAAAAAAATATCTTTAAACCAATAATGTAAATGATTTTCTGATACATTTTATTATTAAACTTAACTAAACCATTAACGTAGGATTTGGCAAGCCTCATCTGGTCTTGAAATTCATCAGAAAGTGTGGTGGCCCAAAACTAAATATCTGGGCCACTAAAGTTTAATTTTCAGTGGCCCAAACATGCTTTAGGTAGCCCAAACATGAAATATTCATATTTCAGGTTTGTTTTTAAATAACTGAAAACGTTTAATTTTAATTTTCTAAAACTAATATGCTTCAATAAAGTAATATCGATTTGAAGAACCACTTCCAGATAGCAAAAATATCAATATAGGGCCTACATGATATTGAAATGAGATGTTCAGAATGGTTACGAACTGGATCAGGAAGCCTTTGTTTTATCAAGACTACATCTAACTACATCCAGTCTACACAATCATTGTACATAAATGGATGTTGGGAAATTATGGTATGACGATATGTTGTTTTGCGAACTATGAGCAAAAATTTTAATGTGGAATAAATGTGCGATTTACAGTTATTAATAGTGGCTCATATGTTGTAGAAAAGATCTCCCAAATAATATTTTTTTGGGTGACTAACGCTATTATTTTATACATTTTAAACTCACCTAAACGGGACTTTGGTCGCATTTGTTGACCTGGCGCCTGGAAGTTTCGGGCCCTGCCTCATTGACCTGGATTTACAAAGTCGGGGTTTTTTTTACACACACATAACAACATACATTTAAAATGCTTAAACACCTGTTTAGCAAAATCAGCATCGTAAATTTGGCCCGTTGTGTTTATATATTGGGAAAACTTTGTAGTATTAAAGCTTCAATTTCACCTTCACATTATACGATATCATCTATTAAGTGGCTATTCAACAATTACACAATACTCTGGGAGTGGTATTAAGGGATGTGTTATGAAACATTATGGGGCAGGGAGGGGTTAGATAATGTTTTCAAAACATTGTCTGATTTTTATTTATTAAAAAAAATACAATCATTACCATTTTGTGCTTTTACAAATTATTTTCTATCTAGTATTTATTACCAAACCAGACAAACATCAATACAAGCAGAAAAACCAATAATAATAATGTCATAATGATAGGAAAAATGCTCTGGATTTATTGTCAACCATTGTAATTTTAGAGGAGTCTTTATAAGAGGAGAGGATATGCATTCAGATGAACATTTATAGATACAACTATAAACCAAGTTTCAATGATCTAGGACTTCTTGTTTGCGAGAAACAGCTAGATGTGACAGCTTAATATTGAGCTAAATGCAAAAGTTGACTGTTCCTGCTATCGGAAAAGTCACACCTATATCTCACGTTTTGACTTAGGGCTGTACCCTCACTTTTTTTCTTCTCTCAGAGTTTAATTTGTATAGTGTTTCATTTGTTTATAAAAAGTAGTGCCTCCCCCCAACCCCCAACTAGGATTTTGATCAGGGTACAGCCATGGACTTCATCAAAGAGAGACAAATAATACACTTGAAACTAGCTTTAATTTTCATTTTAGTCAAATGTATTGAATTCTTGTTTTGGTGTCAACTGATGCTGGTATTTCATTATGTTCTATAGTTCACATGGTTGTATAACCCTGGCCCCCACATAACACCACAAGCCTAGTTTTGTGACTGGTGTATCAAAGTATGTAGTATGTGCTATCCTGTCTGTGGGATGGTGCATATAAATATCCCTTGCTACTAATGAAAACAATAAGCGGGTTTTCCTCTCTAAGACTATATGTCAAAATTACCACTAAAGCACATTGATTTATTGATCATCGGCTACTGGATGTCACACATTTGTTAATTCTGACATAAAGTCAGTCACATTTTTCCAGTAGTAGTAAGGGATCTTTTATATGTACCATCCCATTGACAGGATAGCACATACCACGGCCATGTACCAGTCGTGGTGCATTGGCTGAAACTAGACATCCACCAACGGGGATCAATCCCAAACTGACCATGCATCAAGCAATCATTTTACCTCTGGGTAACGTCCTGCCCCACTTGAAAAAGGATGTAGTGTACAACGAATTTGTAATAAATTTACCAACACTGATGGCTAGAAGATAATTAAGAAGTTGTTATGTAAATATATTTTAGGATCAGCTGAAGTATTGTAAAATTATACCATTGTTGTTTGTTGAGCCTGGTGTGTGTGTGTGTGTGTGTAGTAAAAAAAAAGGTGTAAATCCAATAAAATATGTAAAACATTTTTCTTTCTGTTATCACAATGGGATGAAAGTAATCAAATGGTTGCAAATTGTAGTAAAATAATTCCTATTTGATATAGTTCACCTGAACATTTAGGGCATGACACCCCTTTCAATTCATAAATTCTTCCTCATTATTCCTTGGGGCCTGTATTCTAATTTGTGTCCCATCAACACAGCCAACAACATTGGGAAATCCTGTCCAAAACACAAGCCACAATTTTTTGAGAGAGAGAGAGAGAGAGAGACAGACAGACAGACAGACAGACAGACAGAGACAGACATAGAGAAACAGAAAGAGAGACAATCGGAGAGTCGGAGAGAGAGACAGAGAGGGAAGAGAGACAGACAGAGAGGAAGTTGGAAAGACAGAGAGAGAGAGAGAGAGGGTGAGTGAGTGAGTGAGTGAGCGAGTAAATAAATGCTGGATTCGCCCCAGGAGAGTAACAAGAAGGAAGGGATTAACATAAATAATGCTGTGTTTTACATAAAGTATTGAAATATTAATTTTTTAAATTTTTTAACATTTACTTCATAAAATGCTATCAATATGATTGTTGGGTTCTTTTTATGGAAACATGGAAAAACATGGCAATGAACTGTCTGTCGACTGAATGAAATTTTTTTCCTTGATAACACTGGTTGCTAGTCACTTCGTACCATGGTCATTTCCTACCATAGTCATTTCGTACCAAATTTGGTCATTTCGTACCATTGCAAAAAGTCATTTCGTACCTTGGTCATTTCGTACCCTGGTCAGTTTGTACCATAACTGAAAGTCATATCGTACCATGGCATAACAATTTATAACAACCACCCCGGTAGTGTCTTTTACAAATTTTTTTTTTTTTTTACAAATTTGTGATTAATTTAAGAGATATTTTATCAGTAAAAGACTAAAAAATATTGCAACTTTGTAGAAACATTAGCAATTGGCTAATTTGGCAATCAGTAGGGTAGTTAATGTTATAACGGTTGTTATTGTTTATTTAAACAAATAACATATGCTGCACAATAACGTGTTCTGATTTTCAAACTGTCAAAATAAAGTGGTGGGTTTAAAAAACAAAAACACCACTTCTTTTATGTTATAGTCGATTCGTACCATTGTGAAAAGTCATTTCGTACCCCAGTCATTTCGTACCCTAGTCATTTCATACCAGTATATAGAAAACGAATCGACTATAGCATAAAAGAAGTGGGTTTTCTTGTCAACAGCGATCAACTTATGTGTCATTTCCTTTCAAGAGATTGTAGCAAATAATTTTCAAAGAATAATTATTACCAGCGATATCATGGAAAGCTTGTTTGACTTGGCGAATGTGTTCATGATTTGGCCACAAAATGAACTGTGCGGAAATGGCTGTAATTGCACAACACACGTCAATAATAATACGACCGACTGTCGCCCGAGACACGTTCATGCAGTCACCTATAATCATGTGGTTCGCACCACATCCCAAATATCTTAGGCAATTAATACTTGATATAGCGGAGGCAGAGACACATTTCCTGCAGTCGAACGATGCAGTGGTACCAGTATCAGAGAAGTGATGTAAACTATAGTTTCCGGTAAGAAACGGAATCTTCTAAATACGTTTTCTCGGGACATCTCTTCTAATGGGTTTGAACGATCTTTAAACACCCTAAGGGCCCTGGAATTGTCTCGTAGACGCCGGCGTCGTCTGATATCAGCCATTTCAGATGATGTATTGTGGGATAGACTGTTTCAGACTTTATGTTAAAGTCTGGTGGGTCACCAGACTTTAAATTTAAAGTCTACACTTTAGTTAGTCTTAAGTAGAAACTTTAAAAGTTTTATAAGCACGGGGCCAGACTAGTAAGGGGCCGTCCATAATTTTCAACATTTTCACGAGCGTACAAACCGTACACTTTTGACCACCACCCCCACCTCCCACCCCCCACCTAAAAGTGTACACCCCCCCCCCAAAAAGTGTACCCTAATAGTACGGTTTCATATGTATTCCATCTAGATTTTTGTGCCAAAATGGATTTTATTGTCTTACTTTATTAATTTTGGTGTGCTGATTTCAAAAACGTTGGGTGCCATTTTTTTCAACCACATCTTCAGTCGCCCTTTTGAAATTCAAAATGGCGGCCATTTTTGGATTTGTTTTTCTGGTATTAATTGAATGGATGTTTCGGGTATTAAATGATGTATGCGTGCCTAAAACCATTGTTTTTTTCTAAATTATTTTGATATAGAGAAACCTCATCATAGAATGACCATTTAAAGTGTCTACACTGTTAAGAAGGTTGCTTAAAATTTAACCAACACTATTTACTATATGAACTTTATTTATACAAACAGTTGGTAAGTTCATATTGTAATCAGTTTTTGTTAAATTTGAAGCAAGCATTTTAACAGTGTAGGTCACAAACATGTAGCTGTAATACATATTAAATCGTACTATATTATCTATAAACTTAACATACACAGTTTATACATTTTGAGTTATCTTTTCGGTACATGAATCAAGGTTTGTTCAAAATATCCCAATTCCAATCAATCAGCATTTAAGCCAGGGCCTACTGGTCACCTAGTCAGTGTCTTCTTGATTTGTCATATTGTAATCCACTGTGTTACCATAGTCAGTACATTTGTAAAGTGCTGTACATGGCAAGTTATTTTTCTGGCAGGAACAGTTACTGGCGCATTTGCCACGGCACCCACACTTGACAAGTTCAACAACTGCCTGAGGTGCAGGTAGCTCAAGGCATTTCTTGGGGGAAATTGTCCCATCTGATGTTTTCTCCCATCCATTGTCAGTACTCGATGGTATGTGCGGCTGTGGCTGTTTGTACCCTTTACCGATTAGCGATATGAGATTGGCTCTCTGAACATGTGGTTTCGGTGCTCCAAGAGTTGGTGGCAACTTTACAGCTTCAAGGTTTTTGGATTTGAACAGTTCCCATCTCAGTTCCTTTACTGTGCTGCATTTGCTGTTCTTGGCATACACTGCGGACACAAAGCTTTCAAGCTCATTTGACATGCTGTCGAAGTCGAAACCATCCTCACCGAATTGCCGGAAAACGTCAATTACTTCGGAACTGGATCCAAGGCTTAGATAATGCTTTTTCCACCTATAATTGGATATACCGGCACATTCTCTCTCCCCCCCCACCCCCACCCCCACCCCCACCCCCAATTAGCACCAGTAAAAGCATGAAGGCCTAGTAGTCCTTTACTTCTCTCGCTTCCAACTGCTAAACATCTTGCTCGTATGTCAATTGTCCGTTTCGCTTTCCCTTTCCAGTGATGAAATGAAGCTTGCCTGGAATGGTGTAAGTTGAAAACAAATCCATTAAGAAAATGAAGACATCTATATCCTGGATGTCTCCGTCAGTCTTGGATGCATCAAGCACATGCATTGGGATCAAGGCATCTGCTTCCTCGTGTGAGTGCTCACCATTATTGGGATCAAAGACATCTGGTTTTTTTGGAATGCGTTGAGGTTCCATAGCCGACAACTAAGTTCTTGCTGCTATCTGAATATTCGTGAAGTAGAGCTTTCCCCAAGTACTCTGTTAGATAAGATTTTGTGTCAATGTGAGACAGCAGAGTTTTGAGTGGTACTAATTTGATATTAGTCGAGTCCTTGATGTCAAACTTAACTGGGTCAACACCAGCAGACCTTCTGCCACGTGACTTGAGCTTTCAGTGAGTTGTCAATATATCTGTCAAAGATAACTCTTCCTTGTTTATACCTAGAAGTCATTTTATGGATGCTTCGAACAAAGGCTTGTGCAAAATCGGAGCAATTTACCATCGATGGACCCTTCTTGATGGCTTGGACAACTGCCATTGCTTCGATAATGCACACATTGTATCGGCTCCGTTTCATGCATCGGTTATAACTAAATACCCCCCCCCCCCCCCCCCCCCTTACTCCCCCAATTCACTTGAATGTTCCATTTTGTACTCTTCAATAGCGTGGACAAAGTCACTCTTGTCAGTTGGAATGAGAAGAAGACCATCTGAGGAGAAAACTCAAATTTTCCAATTGACTCACTTAGAGACTGTACCATACTAGGGCGTGATTGCTGAACTATCAAGAAACCTTGCCAACAGTTGTCGATCTTCTCTTAACTTTACCAGTTTATTACCGACTTAGCAACTTTTCTTCTGACACGTACTGAATGTCTTAGCTTAATTTTTTTCATCGGATCCCAAATTGACTTCTCGGCTGTAGATGCAACTAATCTTTCTGACACAAACTCTATGTCTTTGTATCCTTGTCATCTCTGGGGAGAATGTCTTCTTTAGCAGTTTCTGGAACCTCCATATTAGATGCTATGTTCATAATCTTTGCGGCCTTACACAAGAAGCGATTTTCACCACAGTGTTTGACAATGCCCTCCTTGATTATGGCTGAATTGTTGAACATGCGAACTGGTATTGAACCACTTAGTTGATAATGTTCCTTGGTTGTTGAATGGTCACCGTCGGTGCAAGAACCATCTTGAAATTCGTGAATGAGACTGATTAGCTCAGGAGCAATCAAGAAGAATCTATTGAGTGCATCTTCATTTTTTTGCAATTCCAACAATTCCGCCTGCAACCTTGAGTTCTCTGATAAGTTGTTCCAATGTTTGATCCACGAACAGATTTGTGAATGTAGTGTTTTCCCTAGCTTGTTTTAGCATGGTGCAGCACCATGCCTCAGTAGTCTAGCACCATCTTGACTTAATCAGCACCATGCTGCCCTGAGATTAAACAAGCCTTTTTCTAATTCTAAAATTGCTTTTATAAAACACCCCAAAATGGTATTATTAATTAATAAAATATGCCTTTTATATCTTTTGCCATTCATTTATTAAAGCAAGCACATAAATTACATTAATGTTTATTTCAATTACTCTGTGCATTTTTAATGAAAAACAAGTGCCCCTAAAATGGTGAAAATGCCCCAAAAGTGTTTGGTCTACAATGCCTTGCCAAATTTCTAGGGAAATCACTAGAATGGGATGCCTGATTTAGTCACCATGAAGTCCCCTCTTTTCGGAGCTTTCCAGATTTCTTGATCAGTGTTCTGCAGCAACTGCATTTGGGCAAAATAGACTGGCACAAGCCGAGCATATTTGTAGAAATCATGAGCAAAGTAGTACTTCAATTGCTCCTCAAGAGCACCAAGATGAAACTCACACCTCCCTCCCTGTCTTCTCGCTCAAATCAGGTGAAGTAAACTCTCTAGCCTACCTGCTTCATATAACTCCGGAGAAATTGTGCTATCTCTCCAAGGTCTTGGTCAGTTGTGGCATGAAACTGGTCTTTTGTTACGTTTTTGTTACATAATCGAACGCAAAATGCAGTAGAACATGCTTTAAAAATTTCAAAATAATGCTCATTATTTATTCAAAATGGCCACCAATTATATATATTTATAACAAATAATTAAGAATAATGATTTTATGAATGTTTCCTATCATCAAAATTTAACAATTTCATCAAAAAACAGTTCTCTGTAGTCAGTAAGTTATGGTATTTTCCCAAATTTAAAAAAAAAATGGTGGCTGAAGATGCACGTGAAAAAAATGGCACCCAACTTTTTTGAATTCAGCATATCTTAATTAACAAAAGTAATCCAAAAAATCAATTTTGGCATGAAAATCTAGCTAGCCCCAAATATCTGACATTTCATACTGTACTATAAGCAATAGCGCTTAATAAGAAAAAGTACCAATATAAAGTAACGTCATCAGACACGAAAAATAAAGAAACTCGCATTGCTACGGCAAGACCAATGGGATGACGTTATTTATGCATTGTCTGTTATTTCTTCTACGTTCATCGGGGTATGAACCAAAAAAAAATCATCCGCAAACTGTGTGAATTAACGAAGCCGTTCTCACATAAGTTTGCGGATGGCTTTCTGGGTTTTTTTTCATACTCAGAAAATCCTTATAATTAAATTTGAATCATTCTTGCTTATAGCAATACAAGTTCATATTTATTTTTAATTATTTTTTGGTTCTTAAACAAAAACGCTCAATAAAACAAAGTACCAATATAAAGTGACGTCATCAGATATGCCGTTACCTGACAATGTTATTTTTACGTTCATCTAGAAACGAACAAATGTCGCTACGGCTGGAGCAATGGGATGACGCTATATAGGTAGTACTAAACCAAATAACTTCCGGCTGGGTCAAAGTTGGAGGTGCACGGAACTTTTGATAGAGAAGTGAACACCATAAGTCCTGTGATTGGTTATAAATGTGTGTTGGTTGTAAAAAAAAATAGTTTCATCTGGGCAGTCTAATTAAAATTAGCTCCACTATTACATGTGGATCTAACACCAGCCAGTTGGAGCTCATGTCCACCAATCAAAACCTTACTCGCAGAACTAATTATAATCGGATTGCTAACAACACTGCGTAGTCCCCAATGTCCAGGTAACATTTCGTCTGTAAATAATAATTTAAATATTGACCAATCACACTTCGCCTTTTATAACGTTATTTGGGAGCATACAAATTCTAAAAATATCGGGCGAGTCTATTTTAGTGGCCGCAGTACAGCGAACCATACCAGTACGTATGGGGTGGGTTATCAGTCTTCAGTTTTACATTAAAGATTATTTATTTATTTAGAAAAAAAAACAAAAAACTAAATCAGTCTTCAATTTTACATTACAAATTATTTATTTTATAAAATAAAACATGTTTTAAGGCATTCGTAATTCACACGAAACATGTCGTATACCCTCAGGATAATTCGGAATGTTTTCAAATTATTTTTAAATCACTGGTAGGATTCTGCAAGTAAGGTTTTGATTGGTGGACATGAGCTCCAACTGGCTGGTGATAGATCCACATGTAATAGTGGAGCTAATTTTAATCAGATTGCCATCTGGGTAAAACAAATATGCAATTTTATTTCATCTAGTACCAATGTGTCAAGTTGCCTTGTGCTTGAAACATGTATGGGGTACCTGTAAAAAAAAAAGTACTCGAATTTTGTGCGGAACTAGGGTACTCATAGAAGCTACCCGTTATCTCAGAAACAAGCAGCTTGACCCCCATTTTTTTCTGATTCACTTTAAGTGTGAGGGGTGGTAGTATTTATATCCGTGGCGTTTATGTTGATTGATACGCTGCAGGTAGGAGTTTTAGCCACATATGTTACTATTGTCGTCTATGGGATTTGATTTGGTAGTATCTAATTAATGTAACGGATATTTATTTTTTTCTAAATAATACAAATGTTCTAGAGAAGACCACCCATACCTCTACCAATCAAAACTCCTTCTCGTGGCCTTGTTCAAGCCAATGCATGGAAAACACCGGAGGGGGTCAAATCTGTTGATGTCTCCGAAGCAGATACAAACAGTTTGTGGCTTGGCATTTCCGTTACGGTGCAAATAGGTGTCCGAGCCTCATAGAACCAGGAAGACATGCGCGTGCTGACTGGTCTGACGTGATAGAACTTTGGGCCAATCAGAAGTTTCTTTTCACATACGTACGCACTTTCTGTTGAATATGTTATTAAAACGATTTCACCGTATGGCAATATATACTGCGTCAAAAACACCTGTAGTTACTTTTCAAAGGAAGATAAAGAAAATAGGTAAATATACTAAATGAAATTGGCACACATATAGCTATCTACCAACTCTAGGTTAGTTTATTAAATAAGATTTGACGCTAACAAATGCTAATTTTGCCATAACTGAAATATTCATAATTGTTATCCAAATTCTGAAAGTCTTGCGTCTACGTTTTAAATGGTTGATTGTTACCACGCAATTATTCTTACAGAGTTTTCTAACAATACAACCACATTTTAAACAGGGGACTGTTATTTCTCGATTTCAGTCTCAAAATGGCTACTTATTGCGTCATACTTCTTCTCTGCGTGGCTCTTGGTGCATACGAAGTAAACGCGAATTTCAATGTCTTGAAGGTAAGCATAATCTCATAAGCCTATCTTTATAGACATAACTGGAAAAACAAACACACTCACGACACAAACGCATACAAACATAGGCCTACACACCATGGGCGTCGATCGGTGGGGGACAGGGGGGACGCGTCCCCCTCACTTTTCAACGCCGGGGGACAATCTATATAAGTGTCCCCCACACACGCGCGCGTCCCCCCCCCCCCCCACACACACACTTTTAAAGCCGGACTGACGCCCATTCTACACACACTAACTCACGCTCTCTCTCTCTCTCTCTCTCTCTCTCTCTCTCTCTCTCTCTCTCTCTCTCTCTCTCTCTCTCTCTCTCACACACACAAACACACACACACACACACACACACACACACATATAGTATTCATGTTTATGTTATGTTGTGTTTTCTAGTTTCACAACATCCTGTACTAGTTTTCTATGTCCACCAACATCCACAATCAGGCGATTATATCCATATATTTGTATTGTATTATACTTTTCCCCATAGCTCTTTACACTGTGTTTTACACAATTGTACAATTTTAGTGGAAATAGTCATATTGATGTGCTTGCCTTCGTATGACACCTAATAACCGATCTCTGTTTGTGTTAAACATTCATTCATTCATTCATTCATTCATTCAACGATTCATTCATATCACATCCATTGTTGGATTTACAATCTTAGTTGAGTCACACTGAAACGTACGGGACGCCATGTTAAACTGGTATTTCAAAATATCGGAGGGGAAAAACGGATTTTTATTGATGGAATAAGGTTCTAGAGAATTTACTAACCAGACACCAGTTCTGAAAAATTACTTGCATATGAGTATGTATAAACATTCTCCTTTTTTCAGGAACAAGCGATTTGGAAAAACAATGGACATGTTAAGTTCACTAAAATACCGTAGGCCTATATATTAAACACAAGCTGTTAAACTGGTGCTGCGTCGACTGTTTTTAAATTAACGGAAGGCCACTTTTAAAAATGTGTAATTTTACAGTGCTTTTGTTTACTTAGCGTCACACGTTATATCATTTATAAATAACATCTTTGCATTTTCGGACAGAATAGGCACGATTTTAGGTCTCCGTGTTGGTTTGGTCATCCTTACTTGAAGCTATTTGTGACGGCTGTTTTACCTTTCCTCTTTCCATTTTGACCTGTGTCTTGCAATCATTTCATTTTAACTTATTTTCTTGCTTATATCCAATTAAAGTTCAAACACGCTGTCCTGGGCATACACCTCGGCTATCTGAGCTGTCTGTCCAGGACAGTGGGTTAGTTGTTAATGGTTAGTGAGAGAGAATAGGGTGTAGTGGTCTTACACCTACCCATTGAGTCGTTAAAATTCGCTCTGGGTGGAAGCCGGTACCAGACTGCGAACCCTGTACCTACCAGCCTTATGTCCGATGGCTTAACCACGACACCACCGAGACCGGTTGTGTGTTGCATGTAACTGCTTGTCTTGTGGTGTGTTCTGTTCTGTGATGTTTGTAAGAACATGGTATCTTAGATTCTACTTGCAATAATTTGTGTTTCATTCATTCACTTGTTTGGTGTTAGTGGATTGAAGTAAATACATGTACGCGACACACATCGCGTGATTCATAACACAAAGACCATCCAGACATTTTGAAGTAGAATAGCAGGAAAATTACGCAATGCGGAAAATTGTAAGTCTAAACAAAATCAATTTCTTACACACCCGTTGGTGAGAACATCATTCGTTATTTTTCAAAACACATACTAACAACACATGTACGTGTAATAACTTAAAGACACACTAAAATTGATTTGTTTCCGACGCATAAGTTAACTATAAGCGCTAGGGCCGTCAATATGTTTTAGTTGGAAAAGACGTTGAAATTCAGTTTAATGCTGGTTGGGTTTTTTTTTAGGATATGTAAGAAATATAATTCGTTGCTTAAAAACATATCCAATTCGCTTTCGCTCGTTAGATACGGTTTAAAACAACGTGCTCTGGTGGAGTCATTAAACAAAACAAACTTTACTCTCTCTCTCTCTCTCTCGCTCTCGCTCTCGCTCTCGCTCTCGCTCTCTCTCTCTCTCTCTCTCTCTCTCTCTCTCTCTCTCTCTCTCTCTCTCTCTCTCTCTCTCTCTCTCTCTCTCTCTCTCTCTCTCAACACGTATTTTATATCCTGTTATCTAATTTCAGAGAAACGACACAGTTGGCGACATAGAGATGTGAACTCGAAACTCGCAGCCTGTCGTTGTGGGTAAGTAGGCCACTGACATGGATTGACAATGATATATAGGTTTGTGGAGTTGGGTTTTTTTTGTGGGTTTTTTTTAGGGGGTGTTGGGGGTGTTTGTTTAGTAATTCTGTTTGTTTGGGGGGTTTAGTGTTTGGGGGGTTTTTTTGGTGTTTTTTTCAGAAAATTGGTTTGATATGAAAATATAACATTATTCAGATTTGTATATAATATATCCTTTCAGTATATAGTTTTATTCTGAAAATACTATATGTATTGTCACGATATAATGACTAATTATTCTTTTACTTTCAGTTAATGGGTTTTTATTTTTAAAAACCTTTTTCAAGTTAATTTTTATTCTTAAAATAAGAAATAAATTGTTATTTTAGAACTATTTTGTTTTAGTGTATAGATATTGTAGTCGACTAGGCATTCAACACGTGTGGGCCTATTACCCTAGAAAACGGTAAAGTTGTGAAGTAAAAAGGTTAAATACATTTTATTTTCGTATTATTGTGGGATTGGAACATAAATAAAATAACCGGTTACTGTCGTAAGATATCTACTTTATCCTACTCACGCATTCGCCGTTCTAACCTTCGCAGGATATACCCGATATCTGAAGAGAATAACCAGTTATTATTTATATAATACTCACTATATTCTAGTGATGCCTTTCTGTTTTGTTTATTGCTTAATTTGTGTGTTTTCTTTATTTTAATACTACTACTACTACTACTAGTAGTAGTAGTAGTAGTAATAGTAGTAGTAGTAGTAGTAGTAGTAGTAGTAGTAGTAGTAGTAGTAGTAAGTTGTTGTTATTATGTACATAAAATATATAGAGATTAACTAGTTAATGACGTCGGATATCTTTTTATCCTGTGACGGTAAGAATGGGAAATTCCGTGACTGCTTTTATCCGTCATCATATTCTGTCAATAAAAATGGTGGCTGCAGGATAAAGAGAGAATAACTAGTTGGCCTCAGATTACAGTTATCTTCCCATTTGGTTGTGCAAAATCCGGAAGTTTGACCGCGCAAGTAGTCTGCTGTTTGACTGTGATTATTTCATGGCAGACAGCTATGAAGTGGCAACTGTTTGACTGAAGTGACAGGGGATAGCATGTAGTTTGTAAACATGTGTAACTTGTTGACATTGAAGACTTGTTTGTGGTAATTCCGGCCCATGCAAAAGTAGTGCTTTTTGTGTAAAATGGGTGTACTCCGGCCTGGTTTAGAGGGTGTGTCTGTTTAAACCAATATGCTGAGAGAAAGAGCTGAACAACAGGGGTTGTCCTTTTCAGGGTATGTGTCCCCCATGCAGGCAAAGGTACATACAAAACTTCACGGGCCTGCTGATATTAATAAAAAAATTATAGCCACTAAGGCTGTATAGAAACATATAGCGAAATTAATTGTGGTCTGAGGCCAGTTAATGACGTCGGATATCTGTTTTATCCTGTGAAGATAAGAATTGGAAATTCCGCGACTGCTTTTATCCGTCATCATATTCTATTAATAAAAATGGTGGTTGCTGGATAACGAGAGAGTAACTAGTTAATGACGTCGGATATCAGCTTTAAACAGATATCCCAAGTCATTAACTAGTTATTATTTTTATCTTGCAGACCATAAAAATTATGGGGAAAAGATATTATTTCTGTTATTTCAGCCACATTGTACTATGACCTAGAGGTCAAATAAGCGATTTTGTAATGTAGCTATGCGTGTGACGTCACATGAATGACGAAAGTCACATCTTGTTACTATACGAATAAGACTTTGCTTTATCCGTTATCATATTCTGTTAATAAAAACGGTGGTTGCAGGATACAATTTAAGATACTGGTTACACACTCAGATTTCTGGGCATATAGTTTTCCATGTGAACAAATAGAAACACTAACATCTGAGGCCAACATGGCTAGAACGTGTATTGCATTTCACTGGTTGAAAAGCTCAGCAATAACTCTCTCACCCACCCCACCCCCATTGGTGGCATCTTTCGAAGAGTGTGATCATATTGTTCATGTTTCAGTGAATATTGCAATCACGTTGGTGCGTTGGCTGTTCTAAAGACACCGTCAGAACCCGAATGTTTCGAACCCCACAAGTTTAGTTTTATATAATTAAAGTGACAGACCCAAATTTTAAAACACTACGGCCTGTTTGTAACTATTAAAGCTGGTTTTTTAACAATTCAAATCAGATATTACTTATTTTATTGTTTCCGTTCATCCTGGTGTTTCTAATACCACGAAATTAAAATGTAATTAGTGTATTAGCAATAATAAATAGTAATATTTAGTGTTTAAAAACATTATATATGCAATATATCAACCAAACTATAACCCATAAATAGTACGACAAACCCACCCGCAAAGTATTAACTGAAGAATGTGGTACCTTTCACGGCTCATTTTTGATATAACCAGATGATTTTACAACACCCCTAGTTTCGCATAAAATTGTAGTACTTAGTTTTACAGGTACTCCATACATGTTTCAAGCACAAGGCAACTTGACAGAGCCGTACTAGTTGAAATTAAATTGCATACTTGTATTGCCCAGATGAAACTTTTTATTATGATTATTTTCTTTTTACAACAGTCACATTAATCACAAATGGTAGGACTGCCATATCAAAATTTGGTGCACCTCGAACTTTGGTCACGCCGGATGATCTTTGGTTTAGACAACAGCCAACTCTGACTATCTGTTACCAGCACTGGCGGACAGATACGGCCAGGCTCAATCTGTTACCCTATTTTCCTTTGGATTCAGAAACGTATTATAGAATCCAATCTGATTAAAATTAGCTCCACTGGATACCAGTAGAGTTAATTTTAATCAGATTGGATAAAATCAAGCCGTGCGCAGCTATTCGTATAATGAACTACGAACGTCATGTTGTATCTCAGTATGACGCTGTCATCAACCTATGACTGTTCGACGTGAAAGATTAAATCGATAAATAATAATTGTATCAGTACCATAGTACGTAACATCTGGGTGGATGAACCAAAACACCGTGGTGTTGACCTGAATATTAATATTAATATCATATAACTATTTAATATTGACAGTAATGCACAACTTTGATGTTGTGTACATATATTCAGTTCTAGTATATAGGAAAATTGTCTTTGTTTAAATATTTGGTTTTGTACTGTTATGTGTACACGCAGTTTATGAAAATTGACTTTTATTATTATTATTATTATTATTATTATTATTATTACTTGTTTTTGGTGGGGCGTAATGGTTTGGGGTTTTTTGTGGGGTTTTTTTTTAAATTTGGAGGGGTTGTTTTTTTGTTTTTTTTTGTTGTTATTTTTGGGGGGTTCAGTTGTGGGGGTTTTTTGTGTGGGTTTTTTTTTTTTTTTTTTTTTGTTTATATGTATATGTATATATATATATATATATATATATATATATATATCTGTCTCTGTCTCTATCTATATCTATATATATATATATATATATATATATATATATATATATATATATATATATATATATATGTCTCTCTCTCTATCTAGATATATATATATATATATATATATATATATATATATATATATATATATATATATATATATATATACTTAACTCCAAAAGAAACGCGAAAATTTTAAAATATTAAAAAACCCACATTTGAATATATATATATATATATATATATATATATATATATATATATATATATATATATATATATATCTGTCTCTGTCTCTATCTATATATATATATATATATATATATATATATATATATATATATATATATATATATATATATATATATATATATATATATATATGTCTCTGTCTCTATCTATATATATATCTATATATATATATATATATATATACTTAACTCCAAAAGAAACGCGAAAATTTTAAAATATTAAAAAACCCACATTTGAATAAACTATGTACAAATCGATTAAGTTGACCAATAGCCATCTTGTCAGCGTATCCAATTCCACATAACGCATGAAAAAAACAGTGTGACGTCACGCACGTGCTGAAATTGACGACCAAAATCGATCTGGAATGCAAAACGGGTGGATCATGAAAGATGCGAATTGCACGTGAAACACTACCAGGCCTGGGTATAAAAGAAACGCCAGACAGCAATGTTCAACTCATTTTACGAGTAGCGATACAACGATGCCACGACTTAACGCTGATTCCAGACATAGAGCTTTGGGGAATTTGGAGGCCGGAATGGATGCCAGGCAGGTTGCACGTGCTTTCGGTGTCCATGTCTCGACAATCTACCGTCTCATAGACCGATTTCTACAGAACAACAACGTCGTTGACCGTCCACGTAGCGGCCGTCCCAGAGTGACGTCACAGCGCCAGGACCGTTGCATCGTCCGAACTCACATGCGTGATCGGTTCGTACCAGCCACCACAACAGCCCGGCAGACAGTGGGAACCCACAACCGCCCCGTTTCCTACACCACGGTACGACGTCGTCTGATCGCCATCCATCTGAACTGTCGTCGACCGTACATTGGACAACGTCTCACACAGCGACACCGCCTTGCACGACACAACTGGGCTGTTCTGCATCGACAGTGGCGGAACCGACAGTGGCAGAACATCGTCTTCTCCGACGAAAGCCGCTACTGCTTAGATAGGGCCGACGGTCGTATGAGGGTGTGGAGGCGTCGAGGTGAGCGCTTCACAGATGCGTGTGTTATGGAGAGGGGCCGTTGGGGAGGGCCTTCCGTCATGCTGTGGGGTGCCATATCCTGGGGACGTCGTGTACAACCTGTCATCTTCGACAACAACGGCCGAGGACGCGGCAGGGGCGTCACAGCAAAGCGCTACATCGACGAAGTGCTCACGCCTGTGGTGGTGCCTTTTTTCGCGGGTCACCGTCAGATGGTTTACCAGCACGACAACGCCAGGCCACACACGGCACGGGTCACCCAGGCATTCCTGGCACAGCACAACATCATCACAATGGACTGGCCAGCTTTAAGCCCGGATCTGAACCCCATCGAGCACTTGTGGGACGAGGTTCAGCGCATGATGAACCAACGCCCTGCTCCCGTGGTGACACAGCAGCAGCTCCGCCAGGCCGTCGTGGACACCTACAACAACGTGCCCAGGGCCTTCATCAGGAACCTCTTCCTCTCCATGGGTAAGAGGTGTGCGGCGGTCATGGCCAGCAATGGCGGACACACCCGCTATTAGTGGACATGTTTGAGTGGCATGTGACGCCATTGAAGAAGCGCCATGGCCTTGACATTTCAAATGACAATGCGACCTCGATTTTTAACATGTCAATAACATGAAATCTCATCTTTACGAATTGTTTAAGTTTTTCATAGAAACGATTATTTTAAGAACTTTGGGACGTATTTCAATGAGTGCACTCAAAACCTCCAATCTACGTATTCGCGTTTCTTTTGGAGTTTATATATATATATATATATATATATATATATATATATATATATATATATATATACCATGAGTGGACCAGTGGCATAAGCATTCGGTTCTAAAGCATATCAATATTAATAAACAGACAGTTGTTATTCAAATACCTATCGTTTTATTAGTATTTCTACACTTCACATGAGCACTCTACTGGCCGCTAAGTAGCTAAATTTACTGTACGTTCGGTAAATATTGTTAACTACGTAACCTGTTTCGGTGTGTAATACGTTTAGTGGTATAGCTTACAGCAAACACTTTCCAACACATTATTTTTTTCAGTGTTTTATCAAAACATATATGTTGCTCAACAAAACATACACTTATAATATTTCATTAAAAATATTTTAAATATTTTAAGGTAAATTACAACATTTTAGGAAAACGAACATAACAGTTATGATGTCTTGCAATCGTGTTATAAGTTGAGCAAATGAATGGTTATAATGGTAAAATTGTTTGGTTATAAGCTGCATTCTGAGTTTTAATAAATATATAAACAGATATCCAGAAAGATATTTATGTTAAAACATATAAGGACTATATATTTTTGGCAAGTATATGTAAAGAGTGTTTTACCAGCAGACGCCGCGACAAGCATGTGACTTCAATAACCAGATACTAGTACAGCTGAGAACAGACAGAAATAGTTTTTAAAATTACGTTTTCTTTCAAATTACAGTCTTTGACAATCATAGAAAAAAAGCTATTAAGAAATGTGCCGTGTTTATGAGTGGTTAAAGTTCAATCTTGCTTTCTTTGTTCGTTTGAACTTTATTTTTACGAACATTTCTGCAAAAGTCAAATTCGTAAAAAAAAAATATTCCAATGTACTTACTGTTGCGCTCAAAGGACGCAACCACCAAAACAGGAACCTGACCGAAACAGGGCAACGGACGATATATAAAAATTAGAGACACTGTAACCAGCAAGAGTGCACAAATCATATTAATAACAAAATAAAATGTGTAATAAATTTGAATATACATTTATACTGAAGAGTTACTGTTTACCAAATGCATTCTTGATTTCTAACTTAACGTCCAAGGAGTGCCGAATCCAACTGCGTTTTGATGTATCATTTAGCCAACATTTCTGAATCTGCGAGATATTCCAAACACAATTTGACAAATACTGACCTTGTCTTTGTGGTATTTGCGGAATTAAACTCAGTATGGATAAAATTGTTATATTTTTGTATTTGTGGTTGTTTACATTACAATTAGCAATTGACGTTGCATCGCGTTACCTACTCAAATGATCAACCGAGTAATTACTGTGATGGCATGGATATAGTACTTATACCAACCACTTCAATGCGATTAAATACTGTGAAGGTATGGATATAGTACTTATACCAACCACTTCAATGCGAGTAATTACTGTGATGGCATGGATATAGTACTTATACCAACCACTTCAATGCGAGTAATTACTGTGATGCATGGATATAGTACTTATACCAACCACTTCAATGCGAGTAATTACTGTGATGGCATGGATATAGTACTTATACCAACCACTTCAATGCGATTCCAGCTGCATAGTCACCATACATTGTCAAGCCTATTTACGGTATCTGGGGGTTTTCCCCTCAAGAGTACGAGTACATTAAATGTTGATGTAATGACGCTGTTACTTGTTGACTTTCGTGTTTGTTATCCTCTGTACATAGAGAACATTGTTGTATATCCATAAACTGGTCACAGTTACTTGCGAGTTATAAACTGGGAGGTGCTTAACTAATTTGCAGGGTGTGTGTGTGTGTGTGTTTGCGCGCGGGCGCGCGTATGCGTGCATGCGTGTGTGTGTGTGTGCGCGCGCGTGTGTTTGTGTGTGCGTACATGCGTGTGTGTGTGTTGGGGGGGGGGGGGGGGGGTTGAACAGTCGGTACTGTACGTCATCTCTAATGTTTACTTAAAATATGTTTTTAAAGTCTTATTAGGCAGTACTAAACCGAATAACATCCGGACGGGTGAAAGTTCGAGAGACACCTAACTTTTGATAGAACAGTTAAAGCCGCACGCCCTAGTTCCATCCAGCGAAAATAAATTATAATTTGGTTAATCTACAAACCTGTAACACACTTAGATCACGTTTTTATCAAATGGAGTGAAAAAGCAGGTTTTATATCGATAAATACCATGGGAATCCCCATGTCCCAATTGCTTGAAATAATTTTGAAAGTTAGTATTCTGATGTCACCGGTACATGTCGCTCGAAGCACAACAATGTCACGACAAATTTCACAGAGTGCGCACAGACATGGGGTGCGTTCCTTTCACCTCTCCTGGACTTGTTCCAAATGTTCTGTCCTGGTTGTATCCCCTCTCCAGATATCGTAAGACTTAGCAAAATTATTGGTTTTAAGGGTTTGTAACGTTTTGTATTGAGATACTTATTTGTCTGAACTTTATTGTTACTGAAAATGTACACGAACTGTGAAGAAAAATCTCACAAATGAACAACTAGCAAACGACAACAAATCGGATGTTTATTGCGCGGACCGTGCACGAGAAAACGAACCGAACCAAAATGATAACGGTCACGTGGTATACCAACGTCTGTGACATTGAAATGGGAATATCCCCTCTAAAAATAGATTAGACCTTGTCTGCTCAACGGTTTTTTCTCAGAGGCCCGTGGCATTTTATGAAATACGAAAAATGAATTTTGTGGTATTACAAACACCAGGATTACCAGGATTACCAAAAAACACTTCAGGTGAATGGAAATGTATATTCTAAATAATAAACGGTAAGTAAAGTGCAATTTTATTTGTGAAAAAATGGGTTCAATAGCGAAAAACAACGGCGTAATGGTTAACAACTAGGGCGTGTCCCTTTAACTGCCATTGGTGATAAATGTGATAGTGTTTGTTGTCAAAATGTTTAGTTTTATCTGGGGGAAAAAATATATGCAATTTTATTTCATCTAGTACCATTATGTTCTTGAACCATGTATGGGGTACCTGTACAAAAACGTACTACAGGTTTGTATCGAAACTAGGGGTGTTGTAACAATATCCGGTTGTATCGAACATGAGTCATGAAAGGTTCTACATTCTTCAGTTAAAACTTTGAGGGAGGGGTTGTAGTACTATTATGGGTCATCATTTGGTTGGCACTAGTGTATTGCATATAACGTTTTTAATCCCAAACGTTAACATGGTCGCCTATGAGATTTTATTTGGTAAAGTACAACCATTACTGATTCATTCACACACAAAATGATGATGTTGGTTTTGTTTCTCGATTCAGTCTTACTGCATGTGAGGGGAAAATAATCGCCCTAAATGAAAATATTACCAATTTGAATGCAGTTCTGAGCATTGCCAATGGAAATATTGACACTTTGACTCAAGATTTGAGCAACGCCAATCAAAACATCGAAAGTTTATCTCAAGATCTGAGCAACGCCAATCAAAGTATCGACACTTTGACTCAAGATTTGAGCAACGCCAATCAAAACATCGACAGTTTATCTCAAACTCTTGGAAATGTCAGTTCGCTCTGTCAAACAAACTGGACAGCTGTAGAAGGTATGCATTATTCTTATTATTATTTTATTTCAGCGAATTCGCCTTTGTTTTGCAATGAACTATATTTTTTAATTATTTGCCATGTATATAGCCGATCCTCATTTATATAAAAAAACAAAAAACAAATTGCATTTCAATATAGGCCTAATAACTTCATTTGACTATGCTCAAGGTCAAAACGAATTGATTCATTAGATTCCCTCGAACATTGCAATGAATCGTCTGTATTCGAAGGCTGTCAAACGATATCTGTCCGAACTAATACGCGACGCTGGTGAAGATATTTATAAACTACGTAATTTTATATCAAACAAAGAACTCCAAATTCCAGAGCATATTCTGCAAAGATGTCCAGCTTATGACAGGTAGAACAATGTGGCCACAACCCGGACTAAACAGAAAAACATTTTTGGGCGAGAGAAACAACTTGTAGTTGATTGCTAAATTCACGTGGGCAGTAAAACTTTTGAATTTTGAGGAGCATTAAGAAACTGAACGAAGAAGAAGAAGATCAAACATGATAACATGCAGTCAGTTTCCATTGATACATGAATACAGTGATTTGGAAAGACATAGAATTGTCGTACAGTCGCAGAGCTTTCTCGTCTTACTTCTCGGGAATATATATGTTTGACTGGATTAAAAATGGATACTATAGTCCTCTTCAATTGTTTATTTCCTATTCAATACTTGTTTTGTTTACATACGCGTGAAAACAAATCCAAACCCCGACATATTTCATATACAATTCATCATCTCAAATGCACGAAGTTGACTTATTTCCATTTTACAAATATCTCTGTATGTTTTGAATGCAGGTTTTTTCTCCTATAAATAACTGAGGCTATTTGCATAACAAAAGCACCAATCTGTAGTGTGTTTCAAACTAATGTTCTTTTCCACCTTCCTAGCTGAATATATTGTAGTATGACCTATATTTAAGAATTTAATAAACAATTCAGGCGCGGATTCAAGCGGAGAGTCCACGTGACACGCCCTCTATTTTTGTTAAACAATATAATATATTACAGAATACACAAATAATTTATATTTATCCCATCCACCTGTTCAATAGCAACAACGGGTTTTGGGCCCCCGTTATTAAAAAACTTCTGGATCCGCACCTGCTATGTCTTTAAGGTACTGATATAAAAATAAATACGTTTTGGTGCTATTGGGGATAAAACACTGTAAAATAACTATAAGATAGGTTGATAAATTATGACTCAGGTTGTATGTCCATGAATAATATATAATATTTATTGTTTACTAATGCACGGGCAAGTGTTCATCTGAAGGCCACGTTCCCCTTTAGTGAGGGGGGTTTGGGTGATCTTTAATCTCGTAATATTCATTGTGACATATTGCATACACACACACACACGCGCGTGGCCAGAATATTGTATACCCGCGATTGGTGGAGGCGTGGCCCTCTGCCCATCCCCACAGCCACCTCTGGCTTCGTATGTAGATGGTTTTATATGGTTTTAAATTGAGTGTCCGTGTTTTGTAATACACGTTTATATTTGTTCAATTGATAGGTTGCTTGATAGTGACTGATAATGAATGTCATGGGAATAAATTGCTTTCAGTGTTAAAAGAGTTAATAAATGCATTGAACGTTATATGCTTGATGGGTAGGGAGAAGCAACTTAGTCACTCGACGAATTCATTTCTTCACCACTGTCTTCGTTAAGGGAGACTATCACAGGTGGTATTTTATTTCTTATAAACAATTTTGCTTTCTGAAATCTTCGATCTTTATTACATGTTTAACGGCGTCAGAGACGTTTGTAGGTGTGACAGAGTTCAAACCAAGTGCCAATTCTTTCCTTACCGTGGTCATTTTACCATCATTATGACGAGCTATGTGTCCTTTTACTTGACTTCAAATCAGACTATTGGATTCAGTTCCGAATGTCTTAGCGGCAGTCTTAGGCATACGTGTCCATGGCGTTCAGCAATATCATCAGTAACAAACTGCGGTCAGGTCAGGTCAGGTCAGGTCATAGGGTTTTACGTGCACATTCAGAACAAGCTGTTGTAGCGCACGCCTGTCGTGGGCACAAGAGCCGGCCTTGGCTGGCCCCTTTGTCCATGACAGGAAAGGTGTGGGGGGGGGGGGGGGGAGGAGGGACCGCCTGCACTGGCAGGTGCAAGGGAGCACCAGCAGTCCGATTGAATCGGTAGCAGGCGGGTGGGGGTGGTGGTGGTGCTATGGAATTTTGAGTGGAGCCATTTTAAAGCCAAAGAGAAAATGGTGCGCAGTTTTGTTGAGTAATTTTGGCGCAATTTTGAACGGTCGGTCGAAAGGTAAATGGTTGAGCTAGTATAGGTTTTGAATCGAGTGTAGCTCGTTAGTGAGTCAAGAGTAGCTCGTTACTTATCGACCTTCATGTTGCTGGTTGTCTCCCTAGGTTGTCCGTAGGGTCCTGATAAGGACCTGACCTCTTCTGGTCGTGGCATGACAACCCAGAGGAGACTCGTGCAATTGTGTAGACACTGGCAGGCAAGGCGATTTGTTCCGGGGTGGTCGCAGCGCTGATGTTGGTTTGGTCTTCAGTTTCCTCCTCAGTGACACCAAGTACATTTCCCAGCAGCAAGTATTTGGGGATTGGGTAGGGGCGGCCAATATTCTTTTGTTCGGCCTCCCCCGGGTGCATTGCAATTGTTAACTCGGAACCGGTATTCTTTTGTCCGGTTCCTTATTAGAGCACGTGCTGGGCCATTAAAATGTGGGGCGGATGCATTGTTATCATTAGTCAATGCATCCTGTGTGCTGTTGCGGTGAGCATGTTGTCTGTGTGTAATCCTAGTTTGGTGTTTAGGTTGTACCTATTGTCTTACGTCCCTATTCTAATGTTTCCAACAGTCATCATGACCACCACCACCCCCCCCCCCCCCCCCCCGCCCTTGCGTAGTTTTGTTAACACAATGGCGGGGGGGGGGGGGATTAGTCTATTCTAAATATCTAATTTGAAGGGCGAGCCCTTGTAGTGTATGTATTGGTTAAAAAAGCCTAGTGCTTAACATATTTATTTTACCAATCAATGAAAGAGAGAGAGAAAGGAGAGAAAGATAGTTAGCTTATTAGTAATGAATAGTCACATAACATAACTGTCAGCCACTCCAGCGTACTATTAATTTTGTTTCCCGCCCCCCGCAAAAGATTAATGAAATAATTATATCTGTATGTTGGTAACTGTATACTAGGGGGTTGTTGGGCTTGCGCCCTTATACTATATTGATCTTACTTGGTCAATCTTCTGTTTTCTGTTTTCCAGTTGTCCTTCTATGCCCTAAGTGACTTACCGTGTCTGCTAGTTTTATTCATCATTAATAAAGTGCATGGTGCGATTACATGAAATGTGCGATATATACATGTGGTTATTCTGGGTCGTGGTTGGCTGGCTTGGACCATTAGGCGAGCTGTAAAAAGAGAGGTTGATAATTAGTGATCCTATCCTGTTTGATATATTGGCTTTGGTTGGATGGTTAGCGCCTTATTGAATTGGTTTGCTGCGATCTCATTTGGGAGTGCTATGTACCAATTTGCCAAAACTCGATTTTTAGAGTAAAATCATAACATAGTATATTTACATTCATCTATTCGGAAGTTCGCTACCTCCCCACCTTTGGCCACTTGCAGTAGAGTGCATCGGGTCCGAGTTCCAAATTGGTTGCAGCTCTTATGTAAGGGCTTACAAGCGAGTGGTTTTGAACAATCCCTATGAATAATCTATTAACACTGTATTGGTTCTTATTTCACCTATTCACCTTTGGTCCCTAGGTTGGAAAGCATCGAGTAGAGTTCGAATTGGTAGCAGTTCCTTCTTAGGGGTGTTCTAGTGAATGGTTATGAGTGCCTATTATTGGTTTATTTTATAGTTTTGGTTTGGTGGACTGGACCAATTTGCCAAACACGATTTTAGAATAAAATCATAACATAGTATATGTACATTAATCTATTCGGAAGTTCGCTACCTCCCCACCTTTGGCCACTTGCAGTAGAGTGCATCGGGTCCGAGTTCCAAATTGGTTGCAGCTCTTATGTAAGGGCTTACAAGCGAGTGGTTTTGAACAATCCCTATGAATAATCTATTAACACTGTATTGGTTCTTATTTCACCTATTCACCTTTGGCCCCTAGGTTGGAAATCATCGAGTAGAGTTCGAATTGGTAGCAGTTCCTTCTTAGGGGTGTTCTAGTGAATGGTTATGAGTGCCTATTATTGGTTTATTTTATAGTTTTGGTTTGGTGGACTGGACCAATTTGCCAAACACGATTTTAGAATAAAATCATAACATAGTATATGTACATTAATCTATTCGGAAGTTCGCTACCTCCCCACCTTTGGCCACTTGCAGTAGAGTGCATCGGGTCCGAGTTCCAAATTGGTTGCAGCTCTTATGTAAGGGCTTACAAGTGAGTGGTTTTGAACAATCCTTATGAATAATCTATTAACACTGTATTGGTTCTTATTTCACCTATTCACCTTTGGCCCCTAGGTTGGAAAGCATCGAGTAGAGTTCGAATTGGTAGCAGTTCCTTCTTAGGGGCGTACTAGTGAATGGTTAGGAGTGCCTATTATTGGTTTATTTTATAGTTTTGGTTTGGTGGACTGGACGAATAGATAAACTGCTTTGAAGGTTTTATGTTTTAGATGTTTATCCGGGTTTAGTAGGAAGTTAGGCGTTATTTGTTTATTATGGTTGGCTTCGGTTATTGACTCTATCATTAGTTTTCTTTGTGTGGTATGTAGCGTGCAATCCAGGAGATAGTGTTTCATATCTTCCCGGGTGCCACAATCACATTCTGGGTTTAGTTTGGTAAATGAGCAGCTGTTGAGTTGTGAAGATTTACCTAGGCGTACTTTAGTGATTAGTTTATCCACAAAGGTGTTTTTGTATTTAGGTCTTATTGAGTTGACTAGTGGCTTGATGTTGTAGTGCCATGTATTATTTGTAAGGTCCCAGTTTGCTTGCCATTGATTTATGTAGTGTTTTTTTTACTTTTGACATTAGCTCTGTTGTGCGGTAATTGTACTGGTGATTGAGAGTGCTGTTTTTGCTCCATAGTCGGCTACTTCGTTACCAATTATTCCTACATGAGCTGGGACCCATTCGAATACTACTGTTAGGTTAAGTTGGTTTAATTCGTGGAGTTTATTGTGGATAGCTGCTAAGATGCCTGGCCTAGTAGATTTATTAGTTTGAAGAGATTGGATTGAGCTAAGGATATCTGAGAAGATAACACTTTTAGGATATTGTTTATTTCTGATCCAGATTAGTGCCTCATAGATGGCTGTCAGTTCTGCTGTGTAGACTGATAGGTTGTCTGACAGCCTGGCATATTTAACAAGTTTGGAGTGTTTAGATATCTTTTTTCTACTATTGCGAAGCCAACCCTACCATTATCTGGGGGATTTTAGCCATCCGTGTATATATGGATGTGCTCCGGGTAATTTTCGTTGGCTGCGGCTTCAAACGGAACTTTTTTAAAAGGTGGAAATGGTGTTTCGTCTGTGGCTTTTTTAATTAGATATGGAGTGTGGCACTCCATAGGCTGATTAATATGATATAGAGCCACTGGTATGTTATCAATTCCTACCTCTATTTCTAGTTTACTAGCCCTAGTGGCAAATGAGTCATTGAGTTTTTTGTTTTTATTAAATTCTAGTCCTGGTTTAGTTAGTATAGGAGTAAGTTCCTGAACTGGGTGGTCTAACTTAAGCGAGTGGATTTTGAGGTGGTAATTAAGATGTTGAATATTGCGGCGGTATTTAAGTGGCATGATGTTAAATTCTACTTCTAAGCTTTGGCCGCTAGTATTACGTGGAACTTTAGCTATTGTTCTTAGTGCTTGGTTTTGGATAACATCTAATTTTTGAAGTAATTTTGGGTCGGCGCAGCTGTAGGCTTGGGCTCCATAGTCTATCCTGGAGAGTATACATGCTTTGTAAACCATAAGCATTGCTTCCGTTTGCGCCCCCCCCCCCCCCCCCCCCCCCCAACTAGTGCCTGAGATTGCTCTTAGTAAGTTTAGTGTATTTTTAGATTGTCTGATTATATTGTTTATATGGTCACTAAAGGTCGAATGTGACTCCTAGGAATTAAAAATTTTTGACTCTTGGGATTGGTTTATTATTTGAAGTTATTTGGTGATTATCGGCTGAGTTGACTTTATTGAATAGCATACAGACTGTTTTGGTTTCCGATAGTTTGATGCCCCAATCCTGGGCCCATTATTTAATTTATTCATATCGTTTTGCATTAGGCTAAATAGATTTTTGGTTATTCTGCCTGTGCGCCAAATGGCGCAGTCATCAGCGAACAGTGCTGTATTTAGTGGAGTGGTTGATTTAATTTTACTTTAGCATCGAGTGCTTTAGTTATGTCGTTGATAAATATATTGAATAAGGTTGGTGATAGGACCGAGCCTTGTGGGATACCATTTATTATTTCGGTTGTTTGTTTGTGTATGATAAAACATTGCTGTAGTGCTTGTCATGTTCGTTATTGTTTTCTGCCAAAAGATGTATTCGTAGAGTGTTGGGTTCTGCCCGTTGATTAATATCTGCCGAATGCCTGGGTGTGGTGCTTGTTTGTGTGCTTGTGTTTTAGTTTTTTTGTGTGTATGCGCGTGTTTGATAGTATCTCAAATCTGTTGGTTAATAGCACCTCGGGGCGGATTTGGTCTATTTCGTTGGCTCTGTCCTCCGTGTCCTCAACGTCTGAATCTTCCTTACTGAGGTTTAACTCGCACTTCCTTTTGGCGGCAGTGCGAGGGGTATTGGGGGCACTATTTACTGCTGATTTAGAGGCCAGTTTAATGGTTTGTTCAATATCGTCCCTTTTTGGGTTGATCGGGACAAATTCAACGTCGCTGTTTATTTTGGGGGGTTTTATCGTTGTTTTCCTGTTAGCGCGAGGGGTGGCAAGATCGAGTGGTAGGTGGAGGGGTGGGGGATTGGGGGTGGGCGGTGGAGGCTACACTTTTAACGGGGCTATCCATTATTATGTTGACTTTTATGATGTTATTTTCTTCTTGTTGCGGGTTAGGCCCTTTGGTTTTGGTTTCGCCGGTTGCGTTGTTGGCATCCATTTTTATTTCTATCTATTTCTATTTTATTTCGTTTAGGTTTTTGTTTAATTAAGTACTAATATATAACTGTTAAGAAAATATTTTATGGTTTTTAAGTGCTTATTAACTATAGCATAAATACACACAAGGGAAAGTTAAAATATTAATCTATCGCTAAGTATTTTACCACAAGTATCGGCGTAAGTCTACCTATAAATATCTATCTAACTACAATAACTACAAATACAAATATCTATCTAAATTTGAATAATATCAGCGTAAGTCTACCTATAAGTCTACCTATAAATATCTATCTAACTACAATAACTACAAATACAAATATCTATCTATATTTGAATAATGTCTTTCTTACCGTGGTCCTAAGTACAATGCTGTTCCTACCTCGGACTGAGCGGTACGGACTAATGCTTTTAAGTGACCATGAACTGCGGTGCACATGTGTTACTTTTCACAAGATCATAAAGAACTGGTTTTGTCCTGTTATTCTCAAAAGGTATTTTCATGGTTCGTAGCCACGACTGTGTGTCGTTCTTCTTGGCGTTAAGTGTAGGACATCGTGTTATCTGTTATTTTGTTGTGATAGCTAGCATTATCCATTACGATGACAGAAGGCTCTGGTAAAGAAGGCATAAGTTGTTCTTCAAACCATTTAATATACTCTTCAAAAAACGTAGGGGAACTCTAATAAGAATTTACAATTGCCAAAATTGTACGGTATATTAGCTGTGGGGAATCGGTTATATAATACTAGTGAATTAATTGGGCAAACATTACAACCGGTAGTTCAGTATTACAGTAGGTTTTATGACCACCAAAGATCTTGAAGGACGATTGGGGTCAGAAGTGAAATTTGAATGTTGACGTGGGTTTTTTTTTATCAGTAGTGGGTGATACCGCCACAATGTGTCAGGCATTCATTCAGTCGTCGAGGCATACTGCGTATGAGTCTCCCAGTGGCCATTTGAGGGAGTCTGCTCCACTCCTCTTGCAGCGCCTGACCAAGTTCCGCTAACGTGGTCGGCGGTTTTTGACGTTGACGCACACGTCTCCCTATCATGTCCCAGACGTGTTTAAAGGAAGGGACAATCAAGGCATTTGACCTGGTGTGCATATTCTCCGAATATGAGGTTTTGCTCCAGAACTGGGGGGGGGGGGGGGGGGGGGGGGGGGGGGGGCAGTCCCCCCCCCCCCCCCCCCGCCCCCTGTCTCGTATGCTTATGTTGGCAGCCCTGTACCAGCTCCCACCTAGAGCGAGTTTTTCGATTCACTGTGTAGGTGTAGGACCACTACACCCTCTTCCTACTCATTTTCTCATTAACCACTAACAACTAACCCACTGTCCTGGATAGATAGCCCAGATAGCTGAGGTGTGTACCCAGGACAGCGTGCTTGAACCTTAATTAGATATAGGTATGAATATAAGTTAAAAGTAAATAAATGAATGGATGAAGGGAGTGTAATGCTAGACGTTCTGCTCTCACGACTTCTACGACTGTCCAGTTGCTATTCTGAACGCTCTTGCAACTCGATTCTCACAGGCCTCGGTGGTGTCGTGGTTAAGCCATCGGGCATAAGGATGGTAGGTACAGGGTTCGAAGCTCGGTACCACGAAAATAAGTTGAAATGAAATGAAAAACTCGATTCTTGTCATATAAGCCGTTAGTTGTTAATCGAAGTACACCAGATGTAATAGTCCATGGGCCAGATATCGAAACCCTCAACACCACCCCACCCCCCACCCCCCAGGGATTTTTGGAGACAAGTATTTTTAGATACCTCATTATATATGAATTTAATATCTGCTTGTCTGCAGCAAAAATGTTGGTGGATTAAAAAAATATCGCCATTTGAATGGGGGTACCGTTGCACATTTTGTCCCCAAAACATTATATTGAAAAATTAAATATAGTGATAAAGTTGTCATCCATATACATTTTTAACAGATATAAGGCCAAAATGAATGATATTCATCCTATACTAGATGTTAATATTAACAAACCAAATAACAATGCAATATGTGATATGAATAATGATATACTCATCGGCAAAAGTTAAGCAATGCCTGAAATGCATTATTTTCTATATTTACACATATTTTGGGCTGCTTGAACCTTTTTACTATTAAAAATTGCACTGTATTTAATATATTGGGGCCAGCATTATTCAAATATGGTTCAGTATATCTGCCTATACTATACTCAACAAAATTAATTAAGGTCCAATAGATATTTTAGCATTTTTCTTTAAATATGGGGGAAAATACAACTTCTTC
This sequence comes from Gigantopelta aegis, assembly GCF_016097555.1. NCBI lineage: Eukaryota > Metazoa > Mollusca > Gastropoda > Neomphalida > Peltospiridae > Gigantopelta > Gigantopelta aegis. The sequence continues at coordinate 21,300,207 of NC_054701.1, read as the reverse complement.
CGTTGAAAGTTGTCAGCAATGTGGCATATTCTTGAACTTAATGACTTAAATAACAATTTTGAGGGAACACAATAACAAAAAACATTCTGAACAAATGTGTAACAATACTTGCCTAATGCTCATTTCAATATTTTTCATAAGTATGTGAAATACCAAGTGGTTTTTTTGTGTGTGTATAACCAGTAAACGTTACTGAAACAATGTATAGAAGCCATATATATGACCAAAACATGCTAAAATAATATGACAGTAACAAAGAATTATATTATAATATAAGAAAGTTTACTAGCCCTTAATTAATTTTGTTGAGTATACATGTATGTGCATCAATATTATGAATATGTCCCTCTTTACTAAACACCAGTGTTAAAAATTTAAAGCATCAGTTTTGTGTACCTACCATAATTTCTTTTGCATTACATGTACAAGTCTTTTATCTCACAAAAGTTCATCTTATACTAGTCTGTGTTTGTAATATTTTTAGATTTGCCTTTATATTTCCATTGTGCTTAACTTATGCTCAGGTGGGTATAATTAGTTTCTACATCAAATATTGTCTAAGAAAGTTTTGACTTCCTTTCATATTCCTTTGCATTTTCATGCAATTAAAATATGTCCGTCATGTTCACAATTTCTGGTATTCTCCTTCTACAGACTCTGCTCTGGTTCCTCCATCAGTATGTCCATCAGCGCTCCTAGTATAATATCACTATTTCATCTCTAGTGTTCCTTCTAAAATTTCTCAACCATATGACAATTTGGTTGAGGAATAGCCTGGCATGACTGATACCAAATGACAACTTGGCAATTTGTTCTCTTTATGTGCATTGTCAGAGCATTCTCAGTGAATACATACATGTAGAGTAGAGTGGAGAAGGCTGATTTACACTCTACTGTAGTTCAATATTATCATCCTTGGTTTGGCAACAAACATTTCCAGATATTTCTCAAGTCATGATGTTTTTGTATGTTATTCGCACCTGCACTCCCATAGAGAAGGTATATCAAATGATCTGCTTCTTAAATATATATGAACATCAATTTTTGCTGAACTTCATGAGCTAACAACATTTCAAGGAAGTCTTGGTGTTCCTTGAGAATATTCAAAACCTCCAGTTTTCCATTCTGCATAAAAGCACTGTTGGTATCATAGCCAGTAATGGCAAGCACAGCTGGCATTGCTAGTTGGTGTCTTCCCTGCATCCTTAATGATGCTGTGCACATCTATAAGATGCCTCTTGTTGCCAAGTTGAGTGTATAGAAAATTTCGTATCTGGGATGGTGAACTGGCAGCAATGTACAGACATTGAAGTATAATCTTTGTTTCTGTATCTTCTTGTGTACTTTACAACACCCCCAGACATGGTTTGCATTTGAAACATGTACTTTGTCTCACAAATAGAACCCTCTTCCCAAGAAGCTGAGGGCAGAGTTTTCTTTTTTTCATTTAAAAGGTCTTCCAGTCTCTTAAGACCTTTGTAGGGATTTCTTCATCAAGTGTGGCTTGGAAGAACCCCTTTCACATGAGAAATTTAGTGCCAAACCACAAATGCTGTTATTATGCTACTGTGGATTAGTTGCAAACCTCCCATCCAGTAGATATTCCCTGAAAATATGCTGTACCAATAGAGCAAATGGGAAGAGACCAAATTGCCATGGTCTCATATTAGTCATATCACAAGGTCCAGGGTATTCCTCAACCACATAGAAATGGCTGAGAAATGTCCAAAGAAATATTGAAGCTGAATTGGATGGTTTGTGATCTGATAATGCAAGAGCTGTTGACATATTGAGGGAGGAACAAGAGCAAAGGCCCAGAGGAATATATTTTTTTACAGATATTGTGAACATAATAGACATTATATTTGAGTCAGATGATAAGACTGAAAAAGGAAAGAAAGTCAAGTGCTAGATATGCCTGATGACTATATCTGATGTCAATTATATAAACCTAAGCATAAATTAAGCACAATTTAAATACAAATATGTTTTTAAAAATACGACAAGCTTCTGTGAGATAGATGAATTGTAAATGTTTTAACACACATGCTGAGGAAAGGTACTTATAATTGGCTGGTACTAAGAACAGAGAGACATCTTCATAAATTTGTGAACATTGTATATAAACTCCATATACTGAACCACATTTGAATAATGAAGCCTCAATATGTTAAAAAAGCCAGGTCTATTTGTTTTTTTTAATAATAAAAGCTTCAGGTAATCCTAAGTATGTGTATATACATAGAAATTAATACATTGCTTACTAGTAACTTATTTTGAGAAGTATAGAATTATTCATACCTCATATTATATTGTTTTGTAATTGTTATTAACATCTACTTTATAGAATAAAAGAAAGGATGTAGAAATAGAAAATAGTAAACTTCACATATATCATATTTGGGTCACATAAAATGATTGAGAATTGGGAATTAAAGTTACATTTTTATAATGCTAGATATTTGCCTGATGACAATATCTATGTAGATATCAATTATATACACCAAAACATAAGTTAAGCATAATATAAATAGAACTGCAATTCTAAAATATTACAAAAAGCAACAAAAAAAACTAGCCATTGTAAGATGAACTGTTGTGAGATAGATAAATTGTATATGTAATGCAGACTTGCCTAGAATGGTATGTAATTTCACTTTTTATGTTTGTTAGACTTGTGTGTAATATAAAAAATATTCAAAATATCCATGTAAATGGTTTAGACAGCATGTACTGCACCATATTTAAGTAATGCTGCCCTCAGATATTAAATACAATACAATAATAAAAGGATCACAATGTTTTAGGTTCGGTATGTATATATATACAAATGTACATAGAGAATAACGTATATCGGGAACTGTGTAACTTTTGCTGGTGAGTATACCCCTGGTACTATATCCATACCACATATATTGCATTGCTTTGTGGTTTGTTATGAACATGTAATTTAGCATGAATAGCATTCATACTTTGGTCTTAAACCTGTTCAAAATAAGTATGCATGCTAACTTCAACATTGCCATGCAGTTTTTTCATATACGATGTTTGTAATACTCAGGACATTTCAAATTCATTGACTCACTATACTTAGTCAGATAGTGGGTCCACGGTCTATAAGTCGGGAGTTTGGAAAATTACAACGCAACTGTCGGGTTAGCAAACTTCGTTATGTCAGTTGACAGTAATATCTTTTTGCCGTACAGTTCAACCCACGACACTTCAGCTACCTCTTTAGTTCAAAATGCGCGTGCTCTTCAACAGATTCGTGAATTAATTTGGCACCTGGGACAGCATTCTCGATAATCACACCATTATCACCAGCAATTGCATATTTGTCTCTGGGTTCCAATGTACCAAATCAATTACAGTTGCCGATAATATTAACGGTTACTAATAAAACTGATATAAGCAGCTTATCAACACACCCGAGCAGTCTACCAAAAAATGTGTGGCACCTCACATTTAATCTACCTGCTTACATACCAATTAAGAGACGTAATTAACTTTTTTTTTTATTAGGAACACTATTTTTTTTGCTGAAAATCGCAGTTCCCTTTTTTTTTTGGGGGGGGGGGGGGATACCCTACATTAGTTTTAACCGCTTGTGTATATTGCGCAACAACTGTATAAAAATAAAAGTGTATTTATTTTCTGACATTACGTATATATGCTATAATTAAAGTTGTGTCATTTATCATCGTTTCCATTGTTTCAGCGGCTTGTCATGGAGATATATTTATCCTGCTAGCCACGGAGTGTCAGAAGATGTGCGTGACTATACTTGTAGAGCAAGTGGATTTGGTTTGACCACTTTTCAAGAGAAGAAGACATTCTGCCAGAGTTTTGGAGGCAGAATGATTGTCCTTGACACATTCATGAAAAATGCTCTTCTCCAAGAATTTATCAGGAAGCATACTGGTATTTGTCTGTGTCTACCTATCTGTCATTTATTCATTTCAGGGGCGGGACGTAGCCCAGTGGTGAAAGCGCCCGCTTGATGCGCGGTCGGTTTGGGATCGATCCCCGTCAGTGGGCCCATTGGGCTATTTCTCGTTCCAGCCAGTGCACCACCACTGGTATATCAAAGACCGTGGTATGTTATATACTGTCTGTGGGATGATGCATATAAAATATCCCTTGCTACAAATGGAAAAAATGTAGCGGGTTTCCTCTCTAAAGCTAAAGATTTTTTTTTTTAGAAACCATTGATTTCAATTGCTGCATCCTAACCGCACGCGTACGGCGCGACAGATTGATGTAGTCGAGCGCGCGACACAATACCGATAGGAATTGTTTCTATGTTTCGTCACGCGACACGAGCGACAAACATATTAACTAATCAAACAACTTTTACTTGGCGGTTTCAACTGTTGATAAAATTTTTAAAAAGAAGACTGTCGTTATGGTCGCGTCTGGTTAGGATATAAACAGTGTCGTGTCGTTCGCGTCGCTCGCGTCCGGTTAGGATACAACTTTAGGATATAAATATTATCACGTCGCATCCTAACCGCACGCATGCGATGCGACAGATTAATGGTCGCGTGCGTGATGTTCGACTGTTTCGTTTGATGCGTCTGAAACTTACGTTTTGGGCATATACGCAAACTACGTTCCGGCTGACCGCATGCACTTTGTCGACGCACACATCGCACGCATCCAGCCTAGATGTTGTCACTGAAACTAAAGCTGTATCTTAACCGGACGCGAGCGATTTTTTGTAGAAACTGAACTGAACTTGATTTACACTCTGGCCGTAATTCAACGGCATATGAGGTACATTGTAAAAATATAAATAAATAAATAAATAAATGACAAGATTCGATTGATTCTATTGATTTCAATTGCCGTATCCTAACCCCACGCGTACGGATACAGCTTAACCGGACTCGTGCGGCGCGAGCGATGCAAACGACGCGATTATATTTATATCCTAACCAGACGCGACCAAGACGACAGTCTTTGTTTTTTTAAATTGTTATCATCAGTTAAAAACGCCAAGTAAAGGTGCATCCTAACCGGCCGCGTGTGACGCGAGAGACGCGAGCGATTTTTTTTAGAATCCACTAATTTCAATTGAAGCATCCTAACTGCACGCGCGCGACGTGACAGATTGTTATGTCGTGTCGCACGCGTGCGGTTAGGATACGGCAATAGAAATCAATGATTTCTAAAATAATCGCTCGCATCGCTCGCGTTGCGCGCGGCCGGTAAAGCTGTATCCTAACCAGCCGCGAGCGATACGAGCGATTATTTTAGAAATCATTGATTTGAATCGCCGTATCCTAACCGCATGCGTACGGAGCGACGGATAAATGTGTCGCGTTGCACGCGTCCAGTTAGGATACTGCAATTGAAATACAGCTTTAGGATACAGCTTTAAAGTTGTTTGATTAGTTAATATATGTTTGTCGCTAGTGTCGCGCGACAAAAAATAGAAACAATTCCTATCGGTATTGCGCTCAACTACATCAATATGTCGCGCCATACGCGTGCGGCTAGGAGCAGCAATCAATGGTTTCTAAAAACAATCGCTGGGTTTGCACGCGTCCGGTTAGGATACATCTTTATGTATTTCCGTTTTGTTTTAGCTGAAATGGCTCATAAGACTGTGCGCGTCGCGTGCGTGCGGTCCGACTGTCTGCGGCTGTGCGTTATGTTTTGAGGGTATACACCACCTGCGTTCCGGCTGCAGCGGGTACTTGACAGACGCAATCATCACAGACATCCAATCTATAGTCCCTCCCATCCTCCTACAAAAATGTTTTGAAAATAACAATAACAGAGACTATTTTTTGTGTGCAGTGTAGAAAAAAATCGGCTCAGAATTAAATAACTTGCAGTAAAAAACAAAATGTTGTATTTAATGACACACTTAACATATTTTATTTAGGATTATATGGCATCAGGCATATGGTTAAGGACTACACAGATATTGATAGAGGAAACCCGCTGTCGCCACTTCATGGGCTACTCTGTTCGATTAGCAGCAAGGGTTCTTTTATATGCACCATCCCACAGACAGGGTAGTACATACCACGGCCTTTGATATATCAGTCGTGGTGCACTGGCTGGAACGAGAAATAGCCCAAGGGGCCCACCGACGGGGATCGATCCAGACCGACCGCGCATTGAGCGAGCGCTTTGCCACTAACTTGCAGTAAAATCCATAGTTTGAAAAAAGGCGTTACCTGTGGGAAGGACTATAGATGCTTTCGTTGAAAGTAATGTATTTCGATAATTTATTTTTGTTTACCGCACCGCACGCACGCGCCGCATCCAGTCTATATGAGCTTTTAACTTTGCTGCCAGTAATTTACTGTACGGTTTAACAGTTTGATGTTCTTTCTCGGTTTCAGCCAACGTCGGGCCAAGGCTACTAATTGGAGGCATGTACGACCCCATTAAGGAAAAACCATACTGGTTACATGACAATTCTTCGTTCACCTACAGCGACATTGCCAGCACGAGTGTCCCTGACTCCACAAAGCTGTGTGTTGCGGTCACCTCGCAGGCGTCCTTTCAGTGGGAGTATATTCCTTGTGACGGATTCGATGACGGGTTCGTTTGTGAAGTCGTTGTGTAAAAGCGTAGGTTCCAATGGACCAAATTAATTCATATTGCCGATAATGTTAATGTTAATTTTAGATCGATATGTCCGTGTTAACGCTTTAAAAATAAATAATCCGTTTTAGCAATTGTCTATTTAAAAAATGTGAAACCTAAGAAATAATGAAATAAAATACTGAACCACAACTTTGATTACTTTGTGTTTGATGTTGACACGTCGTCGTGATGATTTATACCAATTCCCCTTTCATGGATCCTAGAAAATTGTATAGTTCGATTCTGGTTTTGTTTGTGGGATTTCTCTTTCCAGCCAGTGCTCCACAACTGGTTTAACAAAGGCCGTGGTATGTGCTGTCCTGTCTGTGGGATGGGGCATACTATTATAAAAGATCCCTTGCTGCTAATGGAAAAATGTAGCGGGTTTCATCTCTATGACTGTGTCAACATGACCATATATTTGGCATCCAATAGCCGATGGTTCATAAATCAAAATACACTTTCTGTCTGTCTCTCTGTCTCTCTCTCTCTCTCTGTCTTTCCAACTTTCTCTCTGACTGTCTCTCTGTCTCTATCCGTCTCTCCGATTGTCTGTCTCACTGTCTCTCTTTGTACCTTTCTGTTTCTCTATGTCTGTCTCTCTCTGTCTCTGTCTCTCTCTCGTTCTCTCCGTCTCTCCATCTGTCTGTCTGTCTCTGTCTCTCACCCCCTCTCTCCCAGTCTCTCTAACTGTCTGTCTCTGTCTCTCTACCCCACCCTCTCCCTCTCACCGTCTCTCTGACTGTCCATCTCTCCAACTGTCTCTGAGTGTCCATCTCTCCAACTTTTAAGAGCCGTATGGGCAACCACAGAATCATAGAGGTCTAATTAACGAGCTACTCTCAATTCACTAATGTCAAAACCTATATTAGCTCCGGAACTTTCTTTTTGACTGACCGTTCAAAATTGCACCCAAATTCCTCAATCAAACTTGCGCACCTTTTCTCTTTTGGCATAATTCTTGCTCCATTCAAAATTCCATAGCACCATTATCCCCCTCCGCCTGCTACCGACCACGGTCGGGCTGCTGGTGCTCACTTGCACCTGCCAGTCTCTCCAATTCTCTCTCTCTCTCTCTCTCTCTCTCTCTCTCTCTCTCTCTCTCTCTCTCTCTCTCTCTCTCTCTCTCTCTCTCTCTCTCTCTCCCTCCCTCCCTTTCCATCCCCGTCTCTCCAACTGTCTGTCTCTGTCTCTCTACCTTACCCTCTCCCTCGTTCTCACCGTCTCTCCAACTGTCTCACTGACTGTCCATCTCTCCAAATGTCTTGACTGCCCGCTATCCAAATGTCTCTCTGACTGCCCGTCTCACTGCGTTACATACATATCCATGTTCTAAGCAACAAAGCAACAACAAAAAGCTATTATAAAATAACAAAACAGAAACTGATTCACTCATATTCAACACATGCATTCGTATACATAGGGTCAGGATATACAAGCAGAGCACACCGACTTACTCGAACGAACAGATTGAAACAAATTATTCAAACATGTCCATTAAAAGGACAAACTGACAATTGAACATGGACAGTGATCTATAATATAAATTAAAAATTTAATGATCCGATATTTAAACATGAACAGAGATAAAAGCGCAGATGAGGGACGAGAATCAGAAGGAAGAAGGAGAAGAAAAAGAATACAAGACAGAGATAAATGGCATAAGATTATTATTATTATTTAGAATTATATAAATAAAACTTAAAACCCTGCTATCCACTAGAGCACATTGATATCGGATTAACATTTGGTAATATTGATATAGTTTTAAAGAGGAAACCCCCTACATATTTCATTAGTAGCAGGGGATGTTTTTATGTACCATCCCGCAGACAGGACATCACCTATCACGGCCTTTGATATACCAGTCGTGGTGCACTGGGCCCCAGCGACGGGAATAGATCCTAGACTGACCGCGCATCAGGCGATCACGTTACCAATGGGTTACGTCTCGCCCCAGAAATGCACTAATTATTTATTCATTTCAACTTATGTTCGTGCTTATATACAATTACGGTTCAAGCACGCTGTCCTAGGCCGTCAGTTTATTATTTTTATTTTTATTGTTTACAATTATTTATTTTTATTTTATTTTATTTTATTCTCTCTCTTTCTCTCTCTCTCTCTCTCTCTCTCTCTCTCTCTCTCTCTCTCTCTCTTTCTCTCTCTTTCCAACTGTCTCTCTGACTCTCTCTGACTCTCTCTCTCTCTCTCTCTCTCTCTCTCTCTCTCTCTCTCTCTCTCTCTCTCTCTCTCTCTCTCTCTCTCTCTCCCCTCTCACTGTCTCTCTTTGTCTCTTTCTGTTTCTCTATGTCCGTCTCTCTCTGTCTCCCCCTCTCTCTCTCTCTCTCTCTCTCTCTCTCTCTCTCTCTCTCTCTCTCTCTCTTTCTGTCCCTCTCCCTCGTTCTTTCCGTCTCTCCATCTGTCTGTCTCTATCTCTCTGTCTCTGTCTCTCTCTGTCCGTCGCTCTCTCTCTCTCTCTCTCTCTCTCTCTCTCTCTCTCTCTCTCTCTCTCTCTCTCTCTCTCTCTCTCTCTCTCTCTCTCTCTCTCTCTCTCTCTCTGAAAAGATACTTTTAAACAAATATCTTATTTTCCTTTTCTTGTCAAGAGACTTTTTGGGGGGTCTGTTTGTGGTGTTCTGTCTTTGGAAACATAATCTGGAGGAAATCGGGCTGATAACCTGCAGCACACAATGAAGCCGTTGTTTCTCTGTCTGTCTGTCTATCTGTCTGTCTCTGTCTCTGTCTCTGTCTGTCTCTCTTCTCTCTCTCTCTCTCTCTCTCTCTCTCTCTCTCTCTCTCTCTCTCTCTCTCTCTCTCTCTCTCTCTCTCTCTCTCTCTCCACACACACACACACACACGTAATATGCATGAATTGCAAACTACACGCGCACATGTATCTTCAATAGTATATACGTGTGTGTGTGTGTGTGTATATATAGATATAGATATATATATATATATATTATATATCATATATATATATATATATATATAGATAATTATATATATATATATATACATATATATACACAACACACATACACACCATACACACACACATACCATTATATTTATATATGTATATATACATATATAGTATATATATATATATACCGATAGATATATACATATATATATAGATAGATATTATATCTTATATAGATTATATTATATATATATATATATATATATATATATATATATTTATATATATATATATATATATACATGTACATGTAACATGTACATGTCATGTACATGTACATAGACATATAGACATATAGCTATATATATATATATATATATATATATATATATATATATATATTATATACATATATAGATATAGATGTTCTTGTTGATGATACCAAATGGAGATCTATCAATCAATAAATGGTTGATGTAATAAAGTTGATTCTGCACTTCCGTAGCATAAAACATTTGTGTTGCAATTTCGTGTAAATCGTATCAATATTAACAAGGGAGTTAACATTATGGACTATTTTTAGGTTCAAACATACTTAGCAGATTTTTGTTTTTCAATATATTGTCCGGGGAATATGACTAATGTCAATGCCAAAAAGGTTAACGTGCACATTCAGAGCAAGCTATTGTAGCGCACGCCTGTCCTGGGCACAGGTACCGGTCTCGGCCGGTTCCTCCGTCCAGGACTCAACCCTCCCCCCCCTCATCCCCATGATACATTTCTTTCACCACCGTTTAAAGCTCCCCTCCCCCTGCATAAATTCCTGCACACGAACTGGAAGTTCATTGTTCATCTATATAGTTTAAATGAGTAATACAAACTAAAAGATGCTGAAACATGATCCGGCATGTCGGTGGTGGGTCCAGATTGATATAGGGTCGGGGGAATGAATATGCGGCGACCCCATCGTCTAGGATATATTTTTTAAAAACTTTCAGTACACCTGAGCTTCGTTCAGCCAGACCGAGCGAAAAAAACGTCCGCTAGACTGGTTTATGCGCTTTACAGTATACCAAATGGCCACGTTGGGAACCAATCAAGTAGTTCGCGAACGTTTGCTGGCTGAACTTGGGCCTGATGATAAATCAAAGACAGTTTGGTAAGTGTGATATTTAGTCTCGAGTTAGAGAACAAACTCACTGTCATTCCATATGTCCTGATTAGCAACTTGGGAGTATTTTCTATGTACAATAACTGAAATGCTACTAGAGTACTGACTGGAAAGGCGAAAATTCAATGGGTCCATTCAGTATCATTGGTTCTAAATAATGACATAGTTCAGAAGCGGGGAGAGTGAATGAATGGATGTTTAACGACACCCCAGCACGAAAAATACATCGGCCATTGTGTGTCAGACTGGTAAATGCTAATCTAAAGTGATGATCAACACCAATAATAAAAATCCAACAGTCAAACAAAAACAGTGTAAAGAACCGTGCAAAAAAACAAACATCACAGATAGATACGGACTTTTACTCAATTTGTGCTGTATTGGCCATTCTCAAAGAGAATGTTACACCCCTGCACCACGATAAGGTTACAGCACGCGCAGGGGCGGGGAGATTGTGGCTTACATAAGCGTACGAGACCGGGAACAAATCCTCAAATTCGGCAAAAACGATAGATATTCGTGCAAAATGTGCTAACCTGAAGCTTTTTGTATCATTCTATCCACATCCCCGTCGGTGGGCCCATTGGTTATATGGCGTCCGACAAATGGTTATGGACCACACAGATATTGAGACAGGAAACCCGCTATCGCCACTTCATGGGCTACTCTTTACGATTAGCAGCAAAGGATATTTTATATGCACCATCCCACAGACAGGATAGTACATACCACGGCCTTTGTTACACCAGTCGTGGAGCACTGGCTGGAACGAGAAATAGCCCAATGGGCCCACCGACGGGGATCGATCCCAGACTGACCGCGCATCAAGCGAACGCTTTACCACTGTACTACGTCCCGCCCCTGACCCTTTTAATAAGTTCAAATATTAGAAGAGCTGATTTTAAAAGATCTGAGAATTATAATAGGTCCTGGAATCTTCTTTGTTGTTGTGTCAAGAATTGCTATATAGAACATGCCCGTTCTCGGAAAGTCCTTCCAATAATACACTGAAAGAAATGTTTATCGTGTGCTTTATTTAGTTTCATTGTAATTTACTTAGCCATCCAATACTACCCTTAACACACCACCTCCCTCCTCCCCCCCCCCCCCCCTCCCCCGACTCCCAGGCACGTAGGAACCAAATCTGGAGTGGGGTATAGTCTCTCCTGGAAGGGGCACAGTCTCTAGAGTTTGTTTGTTGTTTTTGTTTTTTTGTTGGTTTGTTTTTGTTTGTTTGTTGTGGGGTTGTGTTTTTTTTTGGGGGGGGGGGGGGGGGGGCATACCCAGATTTTTATCTTTCGTTATATAGCAAGGGGTCCAACCTAAACCGTATGCCACATGCTTGAACTTCGTATACCACTACCAAAATGGCGGATAAACCTCGCTTCGATACACGAAGGTGAGTACAGTTTGTCTTACAGCTGCTTGCTAAATGCCTTTCTGATTAAAATAATATTGCGATACGGCTCTAGAATGAATATTCTATCCATCTGTTTACGTAATTCTCGATTTTGTTCTACCACAAAAAAGCTATTGAAGAAAACCTCGTTGTTTTGACGGCCAAAACAAACATGACCAAAGTTTTTTTGTGTTATTTTAAGGAAACGATTTATATTTATATACTTAAAATGTGTCATGATGAAAGTGTGTATACCCTGGAAGATAAATTAAGCAAATACGTTTTGGAAAGTCATTATATAATTATCCATCTAAGAATTTTCTTATAGTTTAGGCATATCTTCGTCTGCTACCCCGGGTTTAGGACACCTAATCGTATGTTCTAAATTTTGTTTTTCAGAAACGTTTGTGAAGACTGTGGCCAGCTATGCTCTGGAAGGTCTGCTTTTCGCAGACATGTGGTTGTCCATCATGGCAGACCAGGCGGGCCCAGTGCACTGACCGTGGACGAGTGTTGTCAACTAGGAGTCATCTCCAAGGACACCGCGTTTCCAGATTCATTGGAATTAATTATCTAGTTTTTTATATATTGTTTAATAAATCGACATTATAATGCCATGTAGTATTAGTGTGTTATTAGTCCCACACTAGACACCTAAAACACCAATCCTAGTATATGGATACATGCCGTGTATCTCGAATAAGTCACTGTGACCTTGACTCTGACCCTTGACCTACATCTGGAGGTTTTCAAATGTGTTTAACAAAATTTAATGACAATATGACGTAGTTGTATTGTGTACATAACAGTTCCACAACGACTGGCGGTTGATTATTGTATTTATTTCACTCTCGTTAGTTTAGACATGGGCCTTAGGTGACGTTTTGAAAATTAACTGACGTGAGTGATAAAAGTAAGATAGTCAACCGTCACGAGTTGAGAAACATTTCATCAATGAGGGGATTTCCATTACATTTCTGTTGCCATTCTACTGAATTTTGTTGTTTCCTTTTTCAAGCTAAACAGAGAAAAATTAGGACATTAAAAATACTGCATCACAATGCGTTTTTATTCAATCCAAAACCTCTGATATGTTTCTCATCTGGGGTGTGATAACCTAAATGTTTCATTACTGCTGCCAGTGGTACCACATAGTGTCACTGATGTAACACGAGCAGTTATAGGATAAATGTACTATTCAGGCTGCCTTTGAATATAAATGTACATGTAATCAAATCATAACCAATTTTATATAAACATTCATAAGTCTCGAACAATACTTGGGTGAGTTGGTGGGGTTTTTTTAGAAATGAGAACGCATTTGAATAGTTGAAACTTAGTTTATGTGTACAATTTAATTGCATGTAACATCTGAACACATGAGCATATTGTCCTTTGTCACGGGGATCCTATAATACCCGTAACTGAATAAAACACGATTATCCAAATATCTCTCCTAACTGTATATCTATTAGATCTCTCTTTAACGAGCAGTTATACCCGCGTGGCTCGTCTAGGTATGATCAGAGATAATCTATATATAAATTATATGTTATTATAGCACGTTTAGTTCACTAGAAAACACAACAAAAACACAATACACTTTGGAATCTGTATTAATACTACGCTGACAAATGTACTGCCGCAGTAGTTAATTAACAACAACAAATAATAACAACCCAGAACTGATCACTTAATTAGTTAATCTCTAGGTATCTAGTTTACACAATATTCTAATCACTTCACCGTGACACAACACCCACACGTGTGATAATTGAGAAACGCTTCCCGGGGAACTTAATTAGTAAAGGAATTACAACTCTATTCCTAACTGGTTAATTTTTAATTAACCCTTATCTACTCATTTAGTAACCTTGTAATACAGAATTAATACTGGTACCTACAGTTTACCTAGGTCCTCTAGGATGACTGGCTAAGCTTTAATAATATTAGAACCATGAATCCTACAGTTTACTTCGTCAGATTACCGGAAACACCGTCTAAATAATATTGGTATAATACAGTATTAAAATATTTAAAGTCACATCAACCACATCAAGGTTATACAACAGAGCAGAAATAAAATATTTACCAGTCCGGACGGACAACGTTCCCTGGGAGCCTTCCTATGTTTCTCCCCGATAAATCTAAATCCTAGCTATTTATTACAAAACCGAATATCGCCTGGGGGTACATCACGGTACCGAATACCTACAAGTGATATTTCCACAGGGACCAAGACGGGAATTTTCTCTTAGAAGCCTAGACTGGTCGTCGCCTAGTTCGCCAGCAATACCCCGATCGTACCGAACTAGCGGAGGTATTACGTAACTACTGGCCACATGGCCTCCGCATCTGGTCTGGGTGTGTATTGAAAACAGCTCGACCACCGTCGCGCAGAGGTATTACGTAACAAAGTGCCCACCTGGGCTTAAGTGCATATTGGGGCTGCACACGGCCCTCTAAAACAATTAATATCGCCACAGGCGAAAACAAATTAAGAGCATGTTCCGTCACATCCTTGATTCTAAGTCATAATGAAGGAAGTATCTTTCCTTTATCCACCTTGTAGTTGGCACGTGCAGGTTGAACTCCGTGAGGTGGTCCAGGATATATCCCGGTGAGAAAACCGTCTCATGAATCTGATAAACTGACCTCCAAAAACAATTTCCCTGTCCAAAACAAGTCCTTGTTGGCGTCAGAATACCTCATACAGGATGAATTACCGTGACAGTGCCATTTTAGCGTATCTTTAAATAATACATAGGAAACGTTTGTTTTTTTGTTTTTTTAGGGGGGTGGGGGGGGGGGGGGGTGTTAGTGGGGGAAAAGGCCATTTTGAATACTGCTTCTGAAGAGTGACATTGTTTCTGTTATATCATCAGTATACATGTCTGCATCAAGGGACAGTTCATCTAACACTTGAAATGTATTATTATCATCACTGTCATTTACACTCTGAGATGCGAATGACAACCCCTTCCGAAATCGCCTTTCTCCTTTCTCTCGTGATGATCTCTGCTGTGGTGGTGTTAGAAATTCCTTGTTGGATGTAGGATTTACATCTATATGTGTTGATTTGGAAGATGCTTTCTTAAATGAACTGAGAAAACACATTCATTTGTGCAATTTGCCTGAGGTACGACAATTATACAGCCTTTTGCCAGAACTGGATCTCCTAGGTGTCAAGACGGGAAACAACTTTCCTCTTTCGTGATTGGTAAAGGCCTAACTTAAATGGCCTCTTTTTGTATCTCCACATTACTGGAAAAAGACCCCACCTTAAGTTGAAATATACAATCACGATTTTAGGGGTACAAATTCAAATGTAATTTTTTGAAGTAAACGAAATCTTGGCTTAAACCCAGGGGAGCAGACGGAGATGTGCCTAAACTATAAGAAATATCTTGGATGAACAATTATAAAATGGCTTTCCAAAACGTATTTGCTTAATTTAGCTCCCAGGGTGTACAAGCTTTCATCATGACACTTTCAAAGTATATAAATATACCTTGTTTCGTTAAAATAACACCACAAATTGTGATCATGTTTGTTTTGGCCGTCAAAACAACGAGGTTTTTCTTCAATAGCTTTTTTCGTTTGAACAAAATCGAGAATTACATAAACAGATATCGCAATATTATTTTAATCAGAAAGGCATTTAGCAAGCAGCTGTAAGACAAACTGTACTCACCATCGTGTATCGAAGCGAGGTTTATCCGCCATTTTGGTAGTGGTATACGAAGTTCAAGCATGTGACATACGGTTTAGGTTGGACCCCTTGATTATTAGCATGGGATCTTTTATATGCGCCATCCCACAGACAAGATAGCACATACCACGGCCTTTCATATACCAGTCGTGGTGCACTGGCTGGAACAAGAAATAGGCCACTGACTCTTACGACGGGGATCGATCCCTAACCGACCGCGCATCAGGCGATTTACCACTGGGCTACGTCCCGTCCCAAGTTTAAAATGTGCCGAGGTATCAAGAAAGAAACATTCCTTTCTTTCATATCATAAGTTGGAAGAGTGCATGTGTTTTTTCATACCACAGCGCGCCTGTTAAAATCTTCTTAAATATAATTATACCTTCTACAATTCTAAACACATATTTCATTGTAATCAGTTTGTTATATATCATTTGGTCTGTAAACAGAAGGTGAAGCTGGGGGTAGGGTGGGGGGGGGGTCAGTGCTTATTCAGAGTTGGGGGGGGGGGCAGTTCATCCTGCACCCACTCACACCCACTTGCGGTGCCTATGCTGTTATTTTAAGTAATGACACCTGTTGGTGTAAAATGTTATTATTTATAACTGATTTCTTTTCTTAAAGAATATTTTGCAAACAGAATATTTTTTTATCAAATCTTAGCGTGGATGCTATAAAATGTTTGAAGCCGTCTTGTGTTTCCCCTCCACGGTGCGAAGATGTCCAATAACTGTCATGTGATAGTCTACCTCCCGCCAATCTTATTAGAACTTCGCATACAGTAGCAGTACGGAATAACGTACACCACGGTAACGTGTAATATCACAGTCCAGGTGGATGGGGTATCTTACAACATTATTGTAATTTTTTGACAACAAACATCCATCTTTGATGGTTACAATGAGTACATATTTGAATTTCATACAGTTTATTTAGGGTATTTCCGCCATCAGAAACAGTTTACATTTATGATTTATTTATGTACAAACATGCCTTGTACCAAAATCGAGACGAATTTGAAAACGGCCATCCCTACTGTTAGCGTTCGAGTCAAGCTCGTTAAAGGGACATTATCGATTTCGTATCTAGTATGCAAACAATCTAATTAAAATTAGCTCCACAATTACATGTGGATCTAACACCAGCCAGTTGGAGCTCATGTCCACCAATCAAAACCTTACTTGCAGAATCCTGCCAGTGATTTAAAAACAATTTGAAAACATTCCGAATTATCCTGAGGGTATACGACATGTTTCGTGTGAATTACAAATGCCTTAAAACATGTTTTATTTTATAGAATAAATAAATTGTAATGTAAAACTGAAGACTGATTTAGTTGGGGTTTGTTATAAATAAATAAATAATTTTTAATGTAAAATTGAAGACTGATACGTATTGGTATGGTTCGCTGTACTGCGGCCACTAAAATAGACTCGCACGATATTTTTAGAATCTGTATGCTCCCAAATAACGTTATAAAAGGCGAAGTGTGATTGGTCAATATTTAAATTATTATTTACAGACGAAATGTTACCTGGACATTGGGGACTACGCAGTGTTGTTAATTTTAAATCACTGGCAGGATTCTGCAAGTAAGGTTTTGATTGGTGGACATGAGCTCCAACTGGCTGGTGTTAGATCCACATGTAATTGTGGAGCTAATTTTAATTAGATTGGTATGCAAATTTAGTTAAATTTTTCCTGTCTGAAATAGCACCATCTCTATCCAGCTGGTTTGTTTCTGGTCTGGTTGATCAGTTTACGCTGACTTTTACCTCGTAATGCTTTTTAAAGTTAAAACGTTTGTTTTGTTTAACGATATCACTAGAGCACATTGATTTATTACTCAACCGCTATTGGATGTCAAATATTTGGTTATTCTGACATATAGTCTTGGAGAGAAATCCCGCTACATTGTTCCATTAGTAGCAATGGATCTTTTATATGCACCATCCCACAGACAGGATAGCACATACCACGGCCTTTGATATACCAGTCGTGGTGCACTGGCTGGAACGAGAAATACCTCAATGAGTCCACTGACGGGGATCGATCCTAGACCGACCGCACATCAAGCGAGCGCCTTTCCACTGGACTATATCCCTCGTAATGCTTTTTAAGACATGTAAACCTTTTATTAACAAAAAACAAAATACTGAACATGACCTGCGGCGTGTATTTGCAAGTGGGCGACACTGTCAGTGCGATGGTCCGGGGGATGGAAATGTGAGGACCCTAGGGGATCAAACCAGTTAGAGGAGATTCGGAGGCATGTTCCTCGGGGGATCAATTATATTGAGATGTTCAAATACATTTCCGGCCTTCTGATAACAATAACAGGAAAAACGTAGGTAGCATAGCATCTTCTCTCCTCCCTCCCCCTCCCGTTCCGCGACTCCTGTTAGATTCACAGATACTGCTATCAGACAAACAAAAGTATAAATTGTTTTATAATTTTAATCGTTTAAATAAGGCTCTGTAAGCCAAACACTTGTTAAAATGGCTGTAGAGTCAAACAATAAGTATGCCTATTTTAAAATTCTGTCTCAGACGTAAATACTACCACACATATAGGTACCCGCCACACATAGGTACAATCTGATGCTACCACACATACAGGTACCCGCCACACATAGGTACAATCTGACTGCACTCTAATAAATATCTTTATCATTTACGAGATGTCCAACAAAACATTATCATGTTTATTGGATTCACAGGAAGACTGTCGCCCTGAGGTATTCTGGGAATGCATAGTATCCATGTCTGACAAGAATAATAGAATAATATGCTTCAATGTTTTCAAAGTATGTCTTACGGAAGTAGACGGTTTATTGGTTTAATGTATTGTTGTCTCAAATTTGAGAGAGAGAGAGAGAGAGAGAGAGAGAGAGAGAGAGAGAGAGAGAGAGAGAGAGAGAGAGAGAGAGAGAGAGAGAGAGGAGGCAGTGAGAAAGAGAGTTTGGAGAGAGAGAGGTGGGGGCAGTGAGACAGAGAGTTTGGAGAGAGAGAGAGAGAGAGAGAGAGAGAGAGAGAGAGAGAGAGAGAGAGAGAGAGAGAGAGAGAGAGAGAGAGAGAGTTCCATTAAGTGTTCAAATTACAAGAATTTGTAATCAATAGAAGTGGCAGCTCGGCCAAATGTTGCTCTTTTCAAGAACTTTACCATACAAAAATACTGAATACTAGGATAAGTTCATTAAAATATGTTTGTATTCTGTATTCATTCTGTAAATAGGCTTATTCGTACTGTATGGGTAATAAATAAATATGAGTGTAGCCTATACTACAAAACATCCTAAGCTCGAGTGAAGAGTTCGGCCGAGTATTCTTAGATGAAAAAGAACAAGTCTTTGCTATTTCGGTACCTTCTCACCCCCTTTGAACTTGAGAAGAATCCCCTCCCCCTCCATCCTCTTTTCCCTTAGATGATACGAGAATTCGGGGGTAGGGGCGACTTACACCAATGACGTCACATTTAGTGATGACGTCTTGATACCATTTAATAATGAGCATTCTAATGAAGCACATCTTTACATTATTTCTTGGGGTTCTCGTCCATCTGTCTCTACAGACAGTAGACATGAATGTTCATGAGATTCAGTTTGTAGCTGACCATCTTACGACAGACGAGTGCAAAACTTTGATTGCAGCTCTTCACGAGAAAACTTTCCAGTTGGATCGTGAACAGCTGGAGACGTTAAGATTAAAAGTTCACAAATCTTCATGTCTGAAACTGCTTCTAGAATACGACCGAGGGATAGGACGTCACAAAACCTTTCAAGATCTGGCATTGCGACTTCGTGAGATTGGAAAAACAAAGCTTGCCGACACGCTGTCAAAGACTATATTCCACGAAGAAGCCATGGCAATCAAAAAGAACTTTCTGGACGATCCATTTAAGAAAATGATTCCAAAGGATTCAGCAATTTTAGACGAAGAGCTAACAATTACGACTCTTTTTCCGCCTTTTGATGAAAACATATTTTCGAAATCGTCTGTAATTTGGAGTATAGTTTTAGGGATTGTGTCTGGTCTAATACTGCTTTCTCTGTTGTTCCAGAGCTGCTGTCCGCAGGCGTTGCCTTATATTTGTTACCAAATCTGTCCGCGTGCCTGTAGAGTTCGTTGGGACGCTTGTCGTAACGGCGTGAAAGCCTGGTGCAAGGGTTTTCGTAAAGATATAATGAGAGTTGTGACTGGCAAGAAAACGAGTATTGATGACGAAGAACTGTATTTAATTTGAATTCTTACGGTTTAATGATTCGCGGTGCCCATGAACATTACCCTTGGAATGCAATACTGCGATACTTATTTGGCATGCTACTATCCACAGTACCAACACCACCGTCAAGTGTTGTGTGGTGGCACATGTTCATAGTATATAGCTAACACATCAAGGCCGTAGTTATATAGCTAGCATGGGAGGCAGGGGATGTGGTAAAGATAGTTATCTTCCACAACTGTTCAGACCTTGATTTATTTTACCAAAAAAAACAAAACAACGATGTTCCAGGTGTCAAAAAGTGTATTTTAAGCTATCCAAATATCTTATTATACTCCTACAAATGGAAGTTTCCAAGGTAAATGTTTCCCCAAAATGGACACCCCAAGAGCACACACACAAACTCATACACATGCACACGTACGTTAGCTACAGCCTATATTGTTAATATATCTTCCTTTGTTACAGTAATCCCAACTAAAATAGAATTTTCGTCTTATTAAACAAATTGAACACGGACAGAGCAAGCTGCTAGTCGAGAGTTTTGACGCAGTTTATGATTAAAATCGCAACGCAGTGGGACAATTTGTATTTTAGATTTAAAATGGAGCTGCAGTTAAGATATCGAGTATAGCCTACTTAAAATATTTTAGCCCTTCCAATAGATCATCCAATTTGTTTCCGGATTAATAAAAATAGGCACTTTCGAATACTGCATGGTGATTCAGATAAAAAGATTTTGGCATATTATATTATTTTACTGAGTTTTTAAAATATTTTTATTGTCATTAAAACAAAACACCGTCTCTCTCTCTCTCTCTCTCTCTCTCTCTCTCTCTCTCTCTCTCTCTCTCTCTCTCTCTCCCCTTGCTGCATTAGAAAAAATGTAGCGGGTTTCCTCTGACGACTACGAGTCAGAATTACCAAATGTTTGACATCCAAAAGCCGATGATTAATTAATCAATGTGCTCCAGTGGTGTCGTTAAATAAAATTAAATAAAGCTTTACATAGACAGAAATATACTGTCAAAAAAGAAATGCATAGGCGAAATATTCATGGAATTATCTCTTTAATACAAAGTGATATAATTTCGTTATTTATGATCGTATCACAGTCAAATTCGACATGAGTATGCGACAATGTTCGTGCTATGGACTGACGGCAGTGGGGGCGTTTTTGTCACCAAACAGCGTCGCACGAGGGCGCTGAAATCAGTACCTTGTGTGGCACCAGCAGCAACAATCACTGCGCGACATCTCCTTGGCATAGACTGAATGAGTCTCTGAAACCGGGCATGTGGATGATGCAATGAAGATCAATGGTGCGGGTTTCCTCTCTGAAACCGGGCATGTGGAATCCTAGCCCATTCTTCCTGCAGTGCATGTGACAGTTGCGGAAGCATCTGAGGCTCCGGGTCACGCTGGCGTACACGTCTGTCCAGTTCGTCCCATAGATGTTCAATGGGGTTGAGATCTGGCGATATATTGTATATATGTTACCGCTGAAGACTTGAGAAATGCTAAAGCAGAAAGGTATTTTGGCAAGTATGAATTCTGAGGACATTAATTCAATGGGCTATTTGTCTCCATTTAGATTTTGTTGAGTAGATGTGTTCTGGGCAAGGAATATATGGCAAAGAAACAGCCAATCCATTAAGGCGATCCTGGGCCATACTTGCTCTGGTCCACATTTTCAAGAGCCGTAGTGCTGAAAAGGACCTTTCATATGCCACACCATCTTCGTAAATCAAGGCTAATATTCGTTCCTCGTATTCAGCCTTGATACATGTCGTCAAGAAATCGTGCCACAAAATGCTTAAATTTCATTGGATGCGATGAGATCTGATTGCAACGAATCGCAACGCTCCTTATAGATTCCCTTGTTATTGTAAACAAAGATGGCAGCGTCAGCGTCCGTGGAAACGTGTCGTGTTTGTCACGATATGTTAAAAAAAAAGGTTTCGGCGGTTAATTTTTGATATTGCTTTCAAGATTGTCACATGTTACCGATGCTGTGATTGGTCAGCGATGTCATCGTGTAAGGGACATAATCGGTGTTACAAATTTTCTTCCAATAGAGGGCGCTAGTAGTGGATATCAGTAATCTTGACCTACATGTATCAAGGCTGAATACGAGGAACGAATATTAGCTTTGATTTAAGAAGACGATGCCACATTGCCAACGGGAGTAGTGAGGAATATCACCAGAATTCGGCGAATTGCCGGGAAATAATCTTTGTTGCAGGCTGCCAAAGTGGTACAACCATTCGCTGGTCTGGACTCTACTGGAGTATGTTGGAACAGATGTTTCCACTTCTCTACTTCAACTTTAAGATACGCTCCCCGTTTCAGATATTCCGTATAACATATTATAGCCTCAAGAATATTACCCGAGCGTGTGACATACGAAATACACGGAATGAGACATAAACCCCTACTATACATATTAAACCCTGACACTTCTATGCTATTTTCTTGAATTAAAAAAATAAATAATTGAGTACGACCCTGCATACGTCAGCTTGTTGTAAAATAATGTCAGTTGCGTTAGATACGTTTCTTAAACAAAAACGGACCTCGGTGGTGTCGTGGTTAAGCCATCGGGCACAATGCTGGTAGGTACCGGGTCCCACCCAGAGCGAGTTTTAATTGGGTAGGTGTAATACCATTACACCCTCTTCTTTCTCACTATAACCACTAACAACAAACCCACTGTCCTGGACAGACAGACCAGATAGCTGAGGTGTGTGCCCAGAACATTGTGCTTGAACCTTAATTGGATATAAGCACGAAAATAAGTTAAAATGAAAAGAAAATTAAACAACTCGTAAGATAAAAAACCCACTCATGTTGTATTGGACAATTATTACCCATTATATTATGGTTCGAAATATATTAGTATGTATCAAAGGTTACAGCCCACTTGAAGTGTTACGTCCCACTTGACGTCACAAATGATCATCGTCTGCTTTCTTATACAATGATTTATCCATCAATAAAACCTTTGGGTAACAAATAGGATATTAGACTTACTACCATTTCGAGTCAAGTTTATGTCTCTTTTGAAATAATTTCTATTATTCACTCGCCAAAGCAAATGAAAATCATTTCACTCGGGACATAAACTTGATAAGAAATGGACACTATTTAATATCCCATAGGCTAATAAACTCTACACAGACATAGGATATTTATTATTTACTAAAAACTTGTTAGTATACCTTAAATTTACAATGATTAATTTTGCTTATAATTTACTTAAGTTAGTTTAAACAATATTTATTTCACAAAAGAAATGGATTGGCAAACAGGCCATTGGCCTATGTTAATGCCTCTTCACACATACTTTGTTACATACGATTTATAATATACACATAAAGCAGTTGACATGTTCTTCAGAGAATATGAAACAATTACATAATTTGCACTCAAACATAAAAACAAGTCTAAATGACCATTAAATTAATATACTTGTCCATGCGTACACGTACCCACGTACATAAATATACCCGATTTCCTAAGATTAAATTACATTAGTGATTCTCGCCCACAGTACAACAACCATACTTGCAAGTGACAATGTGATGTAGGATAAATGGCTTTAGGAAATTAAAACGTGAAGCGTTTTGACAATTCGAAAAATTTATGAATAGATTCTGCTATACGTAAATTAAGGTCCAGAGGGTAATCATTATTACCATATAGCTCTGTATGGAGATCGAAACCACCATTATAAAAATACATTGTTGTACGAATGTTATCATATAGAGGACAGACAAATAGAAAATATAACGTATCTTCATATGGGTGTCCACAACTACAAATGAAATTATCATAAATATGTCTTGTATATCTATGAGCGTTGAGGTCACTGCATTCTAAACGAAGTCTACAATGAAATATTTGATTTAAGCGTGATCCGAATTCTAAAAATGTCTTATTTAACCCATTTATCTGCGGGGATATACAATTTTTAAATTTTCTTAAGTTAAAAACAATTAGTTCAATAATGTTCAACTTCTAATTTATTCAAGCTATAATTGGGTTAAATTGTAACATAATTCTACGCCTAAAACATTATATGCATATATGCATTTAATATGTGCCATGATTTCTTATTTTCTGAAGATGCTGCTAAACACAGCAACATGAAAGGAAGGAAGGATGGAAATGTTTTATTTAACGACGAATTCAACACATTTTATTTACGGTTATATGGCGTCGGACATATGATTAAGGACCACACAGATTTTTTTAGAGGAAACCCGCTGTCGCCACATAGGCTACTCTTTTACGACAGGCAGCAAGGGATCTTTTATTTGCGCTTCCCACAGGCAGGATAGCACAAACCATGGCCTTTGTTGAACCAGTGCAAGTGGTTTACACCTACCCATGGGCTACTCTTTTCGATTAGCAGCAATGGATCTTGTATATGCACCATCCCACAGAGAGGATAACACATACCACGGCCTTTGATATACCAGTCGTGGTGCACTGGCTGGAGCGAGAAATAGCCCAATGGGCCCACCGACGGGAATTGATCCCAGACCATCCGCAACATAAAAGAGGCAGAAGCGGAACTGCATCTTAGAAATTGATTAAGATATGCATCGGACCGAAGTGGGGGCCGCAAAAGGAAGCATGGTAATTAAAGAAGTGAAAAGAATGAAATGTTTTATTTAACGACGTACTCAACACATTTTATTTACGGTTATATGGGGTCAGACATATGGTTAAGGACTACACAGAGTTTGAGAGGAAACCCGCTGTCGCCACTACATGGGCTACTCTTTCCGATTAGCAGCAAGGGATCTTTTATTTGCACTTCCCACAGGCAGGATAGCACAAACCATGGCCTTTGGTGAACCAGTTATGGATCACTGGTCGGTGCAAGTGGTTTACATCTACCCATTGAGCCTTGCGGAGCACTCACTCAGGGTTTGGAGTCGGTATCTGGATTAAAAAGCCCATGCCTCGACTGGGATCCGAAACCAGTACCTACCAACCTGTAAACCGATGGCCTAACCACTACGCCACTAAGGCCGGTTTAAAGAAGTGAGTTTTTGTCATCATATTTGAATATCTCCAGTTTATAATGTTAATGTGCCCCCTCCCACTTTGTAGCAGCAGCAGCAATTGTTTTTATATATTTATACATTTATGTACGGGCGTAGGAAGGTGCAAAAAGTATGGGTGGGCACACACAGATAGGCCTACATACATATATATATATATATGTGCCCACCCATACTTTTTTTCACCTTCCTACGCCCGTGACTGGTATATCAATGGCTGTGGGCTGTGGTATGTGCTATCCTGTCTGTGGGATGGTGCATATAAAAGACCCCTTGCTACTAATAGAAAAGATGTAGCGGGTTTCTTCTCTGAGACTATGTCAAAATTACCAAAGATAAGATAAACTTTATTCCATATAAATATTCCACATTTGGAACAATTTAGCAGGATCACAGTTTTCCATAATATATATATATTTTTTCATGCATATAAACATTTTAAATGTTATGTAAAGTTAATTGTTCTTTTACTGGGGTAGTGGGTTTTGTCGTTCGGATTACAACTGGAGTAAAGGGTTTTGTCACAAAACTGTGTATCCTAACCCTGTTAGACATCCAATAGCCGATGATTAATAAATCAGTGTGCTCTAGTGGTGTCGTTAAACAAACCATTTTTTGTTTTCTTAATTACATTGGCCCAACTGTCAAAATCACCATATATACCAACGTCGGCAGTCTACGTTGGGACAACAGTACACTTTATGTTTGGCCAACGCTGGGTCCACCACGGTGTTTCGCTAAAGGGGTGTTGCCAGGACAGCGTGCTTGAACCTTTCCTGAACATAAAACAAACAATATGGCAACGACTATTCGCAACAAAAGCTCATGTCGGATCTAATGTATTAAACGGAGACCTATCGTCCCAGGCTTGAAATACAATACAATATTGCAGTCTCGTAAGTCTGAGCTACAGTTCCCTTGGTCTTTGAAACCGAAACAACTCGTTCACGTGATCTGACATCCGGGTCTTCTCTCATAAAACCTGACGTGGCTTTTGTTTATTATTGACCAGGAAATCAATTGTGTTAAGCGTTTGACAGCTCCATCCTCCATTTTTAGTGGCATTAAGTCAGTGCCTCTTGCATAAGCCACGTCAGAAATTGTTAACAACGTCTAAATTCCACAGGTATGTTTTCTGGTTCCTTGCCAAGGCAACAATTTTATGCGAGCTTTCGAGTTTTCGGTAATAAAGTTTGTCGGGACTGTTTAGTTTACGTTTGGCCTACTCAGCGTTTCGAGTTAATTTTGTATTAGTAGAATCCAAATATCTTAGGATTAGGAAAAGGGCAGGATTGATCTTGACATTTCATTGGTTAGACAGATGCATATGGTTTAACACGCCTACATCCTGCAAAAAATAGTTTTTGCCTATTCCAACCACTTGAACAGTGCTCCACAATATTGTGATGACTGATGACAGTGAGGTGTGCTGTCCTATGTGCATTAAATATGCCATAAAAAAAAGGGTGCCTTATGTGGCAGCAGTGCCATTATTAAATTTTAACTTTTCCTGCTCAGAACCATTAATTAATGCTCACTGTCTCACCAAAATGACCGTATTGAGCAGGTCATCACCCTCCAAAACCAACTCGCTCCATTTCAACATATCCCAATGGTTGGTCATTTCATCACAGTAATATAGTGTTTTTCCTAGCTTGTTTTAGCATGGTGTAGCACCATGCCTCTGTAGTCTAACGCCATCTTGCCTTAATCAGCACCATGCTGCCCTGAGATTAAACAAGCCTTTTTCAGTAATTAATTCTAAAATTGCCTTTTATAAAACACCAAAAAAGGTATTATTAATTAATAAAATATGCTTTTTATATCTTTTTGCCATTCATTTATTAAAGCAAGCACATAAATTACATTAATGTTTATTTCAATTAATTTTTATGTATTTTTAATGAAAAACAAGTACCCCAATAATGGTGAAAATGCCCCAAAAGTGTTTGGTCTACCATGCCTTGCCTAATTTCTAGGGAAATCACTTTAATACATTTTTGGGCCCCAAAATTGTGAACTGATAAACACTGTCAGTATTACATACTAATATAAATACATACATATATGCATGTGTGTTCTGCCAAAAACAGGGCTAGCTCTGGGTGAACAAAAAATATCGCCAAATTGTTTATTGAACTTCAAAAATTGCAGAAATCAACAGTTATTTTCTAAAAAATATCAATTATTACATAAAATTATTTCGCCAAATTAAAAAAAATTCGCCAACTGCTTTCAAAATTTGCAATTGGCGAATTTGGCGAGTGCCAGAGCTAGCCCTGAAAAAGGAGGCAAATTTATTATAATGTATCGTACATGTAATTTGGGGGCTTTTGGGATAAATTTACTATATATATAAAATAATTTTAAAAAACAAAAACAAAATTCTACCAACCCTATTTTTTTTTTTAAACATGTAATTGTAAACTGATGGTGAGTGTGTTCTGTATTGTGACTCGACATTATTTTTCTGGCACCAAATGAAAATAACACCTGGAAAGCTAACATTAGCTTTGACATCATTAGAAAGTGATGCCATTAGCAATTGGAACAGGCCAAGTTGTCGGTTCAAGGGTCTACAGTTATAGATTAGTAGAATCCAAATACATATGTATCTTAGGATTAGAAAAAGGGCAAGATTGATATTTCATTGGGTAGATGCCCCTTTACAGATGTGTATGGTTCAACAGGCCTACATCGTACAAAAAGTTTTTTGCCTGTTCCAAGCACTTGAATGTTCAGTGTTCCATAATGTTGTGATGTGTGCTGCCATGTGACATGAAAATGTGCATAAATATGCCTTAAAAAAGAGTGCCCCAAAAATACCAAATATACAGTTCCGTAAAAAAAACCAATTCAGTTTACAATGGACATAACCATATGGAGTTTTTAGATTTGCGGGTGTTATTGTCTATTTGATGCCCACAAATGTTTCATTTTTAACCTCATGCTAACACCTTTGGTCAAAAATGACATTTGCAGTATCAAATAGACAATAACACCCGCAAATCTAAAAACTCCATCTGGTTATTTCCTAATTAGAAACAAGCAAATTTTTTTCCCCATGCAGTTTGTATTGTAATGCTGAATTTGTAATGTTTTTATTATGCATATTCATAAATTCTTAGAAAATCCCCAAGATACATATTCATGTACCTCACCAGAGTGGGGGGTTTTCTCTGCTAGGTAAATGTTATTGGATTGATAGATTTGCAGCTATTTATGAGAAATAAACATTAAACAAAAATACCAGGTAAGTTGATAAACTTCAACAGTTCAAGATGAAAAATGTTTCTCAAGAAAATTAGTTGTTCCAATGTTATGTAGATTTATGTAAATATTTTCTTTGACCTAATATTTTGAATTTGAAACCTAAGATTTAAAAAAACATATTTGAATTTTGATATATTACATTGCAGTTCAAGATGGCGGATGGAGAGTTTGACCCGTGTGAGTGTATATGGAACCATGAAACTGCCATGCAAAGACTCATCAATTTGGTATGTCCAAATCTCAATCTTAATATTGCAGTGCTCTAACCTAATGACAGCAATTGCTGGCAGTGAGATATAAACTGCCGTCGGTCAGGGGCATCACTGATGTCACTTTTGTGCCGTGGGATAAAAATTACTGCTGTTGGTAAAGGCCGTTGCACACATACGCAAAACCCAACAGGCCATGTGATGGACCTGTGTCGTGACGGCAGTGTTGCTGTGGCTTGTCACAGTCCTATATATGGGAAATATCTGGAGAAAATAACTGCCTTCCATTTCCAACAATATCGCATCTTAATTTAAAAACGGCAATAAAAGAAGACTCGAATGAAATTATTATAAAATATTTCATTTTTATTGTGTTTAAAGCTAAAATAATGTTGTTACAATGATGGCCTGTCGCAAACTATAGTTTTTGAGGAGTTTCTATTTTGTTTTTTAACAATTTAAAATTAGCTATATAAATGATATATGTGCGACTCACTTTATTTGTCTCGATCGTGATTTTTTGCAAAGATTAGATGTTGTATAGAGTTTGTTAGTGTTGATATAACTTGTTCAGTTTAGCCATATCTTTATCTAAAAAGCCGCTACACTATGCGTATAGTGACCCTGAACTTTTTCCTGTGTTCTGAATGGCTGCAACGACGCTATGTGTCGTGCAGAATAGGACTGGTTCTACTCCATTCCACACATTTTGTTTTGTTGCATGACTTTGATCTCGCACACAAGGCCATGTCACAAAATCTTTATTACTTTGCTGTTGTCTGGCCTGTTGCTGTGGCGTGTTGCATATTTGTGCAATAGCCTTTAAGCTCCTCACGATGGCAAAATGTATAAACCTGTATAAACATTATCTGCCAGTATTTAAAACGGCCATTTGAGTCCTGGTTGGAGTTAATGGTTTTTTTAGTTAGTACCACTCGATGGAACGAGTCATGTGCGTACCCAGTATTGTTATATAATATACGTTCTCGCTGTATATTGCTGCCCCATTTTTGTGTTATGCACCTCCCGTTCACGTTCGGCTACCCACCTTTATTTTCCTGTGCCCCTTTTAATTTTTCCACATCCTACTATAATTTACAGCACTCATCCCTGCAATTTCAAAATGCACACTTTTTTTACACTGAAAAACATGGATCAGTCTGCACACTGGAAAACTGACACAAAAATTCAGAAGCTTATGACAGTTACCGTTTAAGTACATAATTAAACAGTATTTTTTACAACCTCTATTGTGTCCCATACTAGTATCCATTTGTATGTTTGAAACATAGAAAGAGCAATGAAAACTTTTTATTTTTATCATTTCGGCAATCTTCTGAAAACCCCCTTATTTAGTGCCAAATTTGTCACGTGATCAGAGCGGTCATTCTGTCTTTTGTGTCCACTGATAAAAACAACGGAAGTGATAGTGTTCTTCATTAAAATAATTTATCTTGGGTGCCAAATAATATGGACACCGCCTTTATAAAAACGAAACTGCTTTTATGAGCTAGCGATATCATGTCAGTGGAATTGATTCATTCGAAAAAAAAAATAACAGACAATTTTTATCCCACATCAGAGGATCACTTTTAAAACTCTTTAGTATTTTTCAGATATCTTGAAATCTTTATTAAAATAATATTAAAACTTTGATTGTTTGAACAAATGAATGCCAGTGAATGTCAGACCACAATATCTCCGGTTTACGGTTTAACTACATAAAAGATGAGTCAGTTGTACATTGTACCACATTTTTTGTACCAGATAACTGAGTGGCAAAATAAGGGGTAGGTCTTTCCAAAAAGTCAACCAACACACAACAATATACAGTAACCATGCTTTCCTTTTTTCTGCTTTTCATATTTTTTTAAAATTTATTTATTTTGTGAAGGGCGGCAGGGGTTGCATAGCCGCCCCTTTTAATTTTCACCCAGCGAGAACACTGCCGGGCTGGCACCGGACGGCATATATTAACAATGAGGAAGGGTCAGCAACACTGAGTGATAAAATACATCTCCCACTCACTAAAAACAACTGTAAAACCCCAAAAGATATTTACACAACAAAATGTATATATCTGTTGATTCCTAGAATGATAATTTTTCTACCTATACAGTTTTATGCCATCCATGGAACAATTTATAATAAATTCCTGTTTATTGAACTTTATTAACATAAATTGAAGAAATATGACTATATGTACACACAGAAAAATAATCAGATTTATTTGTTGCAAAGGGCAATTTAAAAAAATTGTTGTCGGTGGGCTCTTTCACCCATGGCAGTTGTTTTAAAAATTGCTGTGGGTGATAAATTCTTAAGCTTGAACCCTGCTATTGTATGCAATTGTTTTTAACTTCTTCAGTGTGCATTTGTAAGATACTTGTAAGCAAACAGAAATATCATGGTGATAAGACTGGAACAGATTTTGGTTTAGTCAATTTTCAGATATATATACACAGTAAACAGTAATGCCATGAAATTTATTACCGTAGTCCCCTACCGGACCAACCGGAGGGAACTATATGTTTCATCTCCATTCTTCTGTCTGTCCATGTATCTGTCTGTCTGTCTGTCCGTCCTTCTGTCCCACATAGTTTTCCGGATGTTTATTTTTTACAATATCATGAGATATTGAGCTGACATTTTGTATACAGCTTTATCATGTACAGTTACAGATCAAGTTTGAATTACAAGGTGATATACATGTTTTTGGCAGAGTTACAGCCCTTGAATTAGGAGATACGAAAACATTTTGTATCCTGTAGGGGACATGTATTACTTTAGCAGTACTCTCAGAATATTTGCTTGGCCAGACTAAATGTTGTATCCACTTTGTATACAAATTAGCAATTGGCTAATTTGGCAATGAAATATAATAAAAACTTTTTAAGAGGGTAGTAATTCATGCACATCACATGCACAGCTTTTTTTATCTGTTCAGCTTAAATGTAGATGGGATGTCTTCATCACCCTTCTAACATCTTGTACAAATGTAACAGTCAAATATTGTTCTTCGTGTTACAATTTCATATGTTACTGATCACACGTCTTGTTTGATTTCAGCTAAGGAACTCCCAAAACTACTGCACAGACAACCAGTGCCTTCAAGATTGTAAGTATAACTTGTTTTTAAAAAATATTTAAAATGATACTGTATCTGCACAGATGGTGTTTTAACCCAGGGTAAATCTCTTTGTTGCACCTAGATATGAAGTGCTCATTAAATTCATGCAGTCTGTTTTGATCCAGGTCAGAACAGGTAGGTCAGGGGCCTAATTCACTAAACTCTCGCAACTTTGCGATCTTGCAGTGCAATGCTAAAAGACTTGCAAAGAGGATACTTTGTTGTCTAGCAGAGCCTAAGAGACCTTTGTGAATTAGGCCCCAGGCCTATATGTATGGACACTTGCCTTAAGTGCTTGGGACGTAAGATCAAACCCCTTTGGTTAACCCACATTCTGATTAGTTTTTTTCTTGTCCCAAGCAATGCTCCACAATTGGTATATCATATGCTGTAGTATATGCTATTTTGCCTGTGGGGAAGTACACAAAAGATCCAGGGTTGTTTGTAGTGCACAGGTTTCCTCTTGTTCTGTACGTCAGAGCCGGTGTAAGTTGACACCTGCGTCCATGACAGGCGTGGACTACAACAGCTTGCTCTGAATGTGCACATAATATCCTTTGACCGTGACCTTGACCTTGCTGGTTTCCTCTAAGACTATATGTCAGAATTACCAAATGTTTCACATCCAGTAGCTGATGATTAATAAATTAATGTGGTGCTGTCCTTAAACAAAATGAACTTAGTTTTTACGTATGGTGTTATTGAATTTTAAAATTGTTCAGTGATATATTATTGGTATTTTATTTCCAGAATAGAAGGAAACCATATACAAAAGAGTTTATATATTCAAAAGTAGTCCAGTTTGATTAACCTCCTTTATATAAATCCTCATGTAATGAGAAAATGGAGCAATGTCCAGAGTAAAGACTGGATATTAGATTGGTCATTCTAACACTTGTTACATATTGTGTTTATTGAGGAAATTTAACAATCCTAATTTTTTTTTAAGGCAGATCTCTCTTCCTACCCCCCCCCCCCCCCACCCCCACACCCCCCACCCCCCTGTAAAGTGTCATCCCATTTACCTACCGGTATGTACTAAGCAGTATGTGTACATGTTTCAGTGCCAGGCCCAAATGCCACTCCAGATGGCGGGTACAGCACGATGATGATGATGATGTTGGGATGGCTCGTCGTGGCAACAGCTCTCTTCTTGTTGAGACCCCCAAGTCTGAGAAACCGAGGAGATGAAAAACCAGCAAGGAATAATGTAAGTCATACGTGTTAATTTAATTTCTAGTGTTGTAGAAAATTCTGCTTCAAATCTTCAGTTCAAATTCATGGGTTCAGGGGCCTAATTCACAAACGTCTCTTAGGCTCTGCTAGACAACAAAGCATCCTCTTTGTAAGTCTTTTAGAATTGCACTGCGAGATGGCAAATTTGCGAGAGTTTAGTGAATTAGGCCCCTGGTATACATAAACGATTGTTAAAGATTCAATGTTGTCTCCACATACTACATGTAAACATCCTTTATTAAGGCAAAACACAAACACAAAGTTCTACACTTTCAATAAAATCATGTGCGATTGCTTTTGATAGGTTTCATGCACTACTTAATTTTTTGGTGCTGTTATTTAACTAATAGTTTAGAAGTGCGATGCTCTCTATTTTGACAAAGACTGACATTGTATTTTCATATGACTGAAATTCCAGATTACATCAAAAACCATGGGTACAAAAGCTACATAAAGAGTATTTTTTAATAATAAAAATACAAGGTTGTTTTTTTAATAGCAAGAAAAAGCGCAGTATTTTTGTTTGTGAATAATGAGGACTGCTCTTCATGGATGATTCTGTTTTATGGAAATCTGTTAATATTGGAAAACGTTTGTTTTATAACACATTTTGTCGAGATTGTGAAAGTTTCACCATTCTTGGAAAAAGTGGATGTGCTGTAGGTGCCACATAAACATGGATACTGGTGCTTAGATATGACTTATAAGTATGATATTTGTTTAACATTGTAATTACATGAGTTTCCCTTTCATTTTGTTTTTCAGGATCCCAGCAGTAATCCACCCCCACCACCTCCATCAGTACACTAAACGATAACAGAGAAGTATGAAACAATTGACGGCAGAGAGAACCAATCAGTCTTAACTGATTTCACTACAGCTCAGAAATAGCTCCACGCTTTCCACCACTACAGTATAATTAAATATCTTTGAACTTTGAATGCAAACTACAACAATATGAATTTTTTACCTGAAAATTTTACTTCATCCAACTTGTGATCACTGAAATAAAGTTACATGTACGTCTTTTACCAATGTTATTTTCATTTGTATTGGCTACATACATGTATGTGTTAAAGTTGTACTTGATGAGCAGGAATAACAGTTAGTAATTGATAATGTTTTTTGGGGATTCATCAACTAAAGTTTTTTATATTGCTAATATGTCACATATTTGGATTTACTAAAATTGCTAATGTTTTGAGATTTACAGTGTATAGATTTGACATTATCCTATGGCTATTGTTTTAACTATATTTACACCTATGGCTATGACTATGAATTTGAGTGACATAAATATAATGAAGATACACATCAAGAGTTTATTTCCAAAATACAATACATGTCAGTTTTTAGATTTTGAACTTAGCAGTTGAAACCTTCATTGGAATAGTGAGTTGATGTCTCATTCCAGTGTGCAATATACGCTACAGTGACTACAAAAAAATTATGTCCTGTTCAACTAATCAAATGGATATGTAGTATTTTGGAAATTGACTCTTGATATACATTTTATTTCTTGGATAATGTGGTTTCATTTTCTTTTCTGCTTGTCTTATTTGACTTTCAGGTTGTTTTAAATTGATCAGGTACATTCTTCAGTAAGAATCATTATGTCCAGTGTTATAATTTGTAAGTAACCTTCCTTGAATCATTTGTTTTATAGGGTCTGGTTTTGTTTTAGTTTTGTTAAAGCAAAAGTTAAATTTCATTGTACTTGCAGTGCAAGTTATTTCCGAGCTGTACCGTATAGCATTGCTTTTTCAGAAATACTGTACAGCTAATATTTTTAGTGTTTTTTTTTTTTTTTAATAGGTGTTGGCAACTTGTTTTTTGTTTGTTTTTTGTTCGCACAAAGATTCTGTTGCCATGGTAACAAGAACATGACTGGGCTCTAAAGGTACTGAGCCTGTTGTATTTCGATCACCGTCTTTACAGCTTTATACTCCACTTACCACTCGTAATAGTGCTGTTGTTTATTTTGAAGGATTTATTGGCTGTACTTTAAACCTGCTTAAGTTTCATGTTCACTCTGTTATCTGTATAGATCTCGGTGTTCAAAATTATTTAAAGTGCCTTTGCTACTTCTACTGTAAATAAGTTTATTAATGGCTCTGATCACAAATGTTTTGTAGAATTTACTAGTAGTTCTCGGGAGCAAGAATTAAAAAAAAATATATACAGTGAAACCTGTCTAAACGATCACATCGGGGACCTAATATTTATAACATTTAGACTGGATCTGGTTTCTAGAGTCGTGTTTTAGAATTTAGGAAATTTGGGACACCGAAATGTGGCCGGTTTTGACAGGATTCCGTTTGAGACCGGTTTTGCTGTATATTCAGAATCCACAGCATTTCTAATGTAAGTTATATAAAATAATAATAATAGATGCACTGTTAGTAATTAACCTTCAGGGAGAAAGCTATTCAAAAGTGTATTTGACATTTATAGAAAATAGATTACACAGATAGAATCAAATGTTCACAATGTGATGTGTGCAATACCAGTAGGTATTGTGTAAAAGTAAGAAGGCACTTTAAATTTAAGATGGTGATATGTATACTTTCGTTTTGTACAATAATTTTTCAGATGTTTTCAATATTAATTAGTTATAATGTCAAGAATGTTGTTATTGTTGTGTTATTATACAAGAGATTTTGTGTTGATGTTTCTACCGTTTCTTGTTGATACTGAATCCAGCTTTTATATTAATGTAGTGGAATTCCAAAAACCATTCCATGATTACTAGCAATAATGGCGTATGTATGTAATATCAATAAGTATATTTTTAGATGCATATACCACTGACGTCATATACAAACATTTTAGCCAGTGATTGGCTGTGAAGACGTTTGGATAGACAATCCTGAGAAAATTGGGGAAAATGCAATTAGATGTTGGTTCAGGGAAAACAACCATTTCTTCAGTTCTGTACATCCTTTGTGTTTATGGATATTCCATGATTTGTGGTAGCTCTAAACAAATATGTTTAAATAACTCATATTTTATGGGTGTGGCTTCTTAAATTTTCAAGACCTGTGTAAACACTTTGCTCATCTGTAATGTTGGTGTTGCCATTGTGAAAGCTAGATTGTGTGTCTTTAACTGCTTGAGGTTAATATAAAGGATCACCAAAGCAACATACAATATGGTCTATGACTATCTGAATCCCCGGTGCTTAAAGATGTTTTAAAACAATGATTTTTGTTCACAATGTTTCAGCATGTACATTTGCATATTTTGTGTTTAAAGTAAAACAGTATCTGTGATGACCATAATTCAATTGTTAAAACTACTTGAAACTAATGAATATT
Organism: Gigantopelta aegis; assembly: GCF_016097555.1. Taxonomy (NCBI): domain Eukaryota; kingdom Metazoa; phylum Mollusca; class Gastropoda; order Neomphalida; family Peltospiridae; genus Gigantopelta; species Gigantopelta aegis. The sequence goes on along the minus strand of NC_054701.1, from coordinate 21,263,928 downwards.
AAACCAAACCCCCAAACAAAAACTACCTAAAATGAAATGTCAGTGATTTATTTACATGTCACCTGATACTTGGCAGGCCAGGATATTTTCATTGCAATAATACACATTTTATCAACTTTAAAAATGGTTACATTTTCATTGAGGTCAGTTTAACAAAATCGACTTCATTTGTAACAACTGGTTTTGTACGATATGCCATAAAAACAGCTAGATTGATCAGCAGGTAGTATACAGAATATGTGAATGTTATAATTACTGTGATATTTGAACTGGTATTCAGTCAGAAAGTAACGGAATGTATACATTTTTAGTGTTTGTTTTTAATTGCAACCTTTTCATATTTATCTTTTGTGTGTAATAACTGGATCAGTTTTACAAAATTTAAACACCCTGTTGTATTCTTGTTCTTTCAATGATGGTAGAATTGATTTAATACCCACATACTGTAAAATTATAGTGACTACCTGTTTATTAAAAATGCTCTTTCGGTTCTTCATAAAGGTGACTTTGTTATTTCAGTCAAGACATTTTGCCAGAAATACTACAGAAATTATTTTGTAATAAAAATTATTGTTTCTTAAGTGCTCAGTTGTCAAACTCAACCCAGACCCGAGTACCCGCCACTTACTATATGATAATGAGACTAAGGAATAAAGTAAAATAGCATTATGCTTCTTAATTCCAGCGCTGAACATGGGTGCCAAATCATGCCATTGTATTGCATTCCACACATTCAACTTTGCTTTTTCCTCCACGTCTCATAGTCCTATAGTCTCATAGTCCTATAACGTAACCGGCAGCAAGCATATGGCAAAATTACATAAAAAATACAATTAAATGAGTGTTCTTCCTTGCACGGGTACTCGAGTCCCTTTATGCAAAATGAATAAACCATTTGTACTAGGTGAAGGTAAAGGCAACATGATCATAAATCCAAGAAATGTATCTGCTCTGATTCAGATCTTTTGATTATTATTACTATCTTTTTGTTGATGATTACAGTGTACAACTGTGTATCTTTTTATTGACATTATCATATTGAAAGACAAAGAACTACTCTCCATTTCATCCTTCCACCTCCCCACAAGATCTCTGTACATAAAACTGGATTGTATTTGTAAATTTATTATTTTTTGCAGCTTAACTTTGTAAATGGAACTAGTCTCAGAGTTGTTCCAGTTTGTACATGTTTTGTCAGTTTCTATTCTTTATATCCCCAGGTTTCTATTGCCATGTCTTCACATGTAATCTTTCATTGTTCTTTCACATTGTTCTTTCACATTGTTCTGTGAGTGGTTGTGGTACCTTGCTGGTAATTTTTAGTACATTTTAGTACATTTTTAAAAACTAAGTTTCAACCACATTTTATACTCATAAAAATTAATTAAGGGACAGTAGTCTTTTGGTAAATGTTGGGTTTTTTGCTAGTCTCATATTATTTTCACAAGTTTTCATCATTGTTTCAGTAAAGGTTGGCCCAGGATACACACAAAAATCTGCACACTGGGTTTTTTCATGCTTTTTACAAAACTAATGAAATGCATATTCAGCTAGAATTTATTACACTGGTTTCTAGTGATGGTGGTTCTTTTGTTTGCTCTAAATTGTTGTTTACGAACACACTGCAGTATTGACACCTTTCATTTTAAAGGAAAATGCCGAAAACTTGTATTACCTTACTTTGTACTTTCTTTGATGTCATAAAATACCTGTTGACTACTAGTAAACTGGCGAGTTAGGTTACAGTAAACTACATGTTTTTAAAGGATGGCTTCATGTGGATAATGATGAAATCTTGACAATGACATTTTTCTCCACCATAAACCTAATTTCAATAATTAAATACTAGTATTTGTTGCTTGTAACTATGTACTAAAGTTTGCCCATGTGACAAAGTGATATAGAACCACACTCAATGGAAAAATACAATGGTCAAGTGGTAAAAGCAAAATGAAAATTGCTACCATTTCATTCCTTATTTCGATTCTTTGGACAGGCAATTTTTCTTTTTGCTTGGTATTTTTAGTGCATCTCTTTACTGACGAAAACTTGGATGACCGCCACCATGAAAACCTGGTTTACTGTAAATATTACCCAGCCCCCAAAATGTGTAGTATAATCTTTATAAAGTAAGTTACAATTTTACTTTCAGCACACAAATATACTGTTCAGTAATTGACTTGCAGCACTCATTTTATAGACATGAGAATGCCATTTGCACTTCCTGGCAAATGCTGTATAAATCTCCAACTGAAAATAATGTCCAATGTTATGATTGGGTGTCTGTCTGTTGGTTGCTGTTGTGGAAATTCTAGATTACAAGTCCTTTGAGTGGTGGTTTAAATCTTATTAAATATTGAATTTTAAATATGTGTACAAACAGTTATCGTATATATTTGTAAATACTAAGTTTATAAACCTGAAGTTTGTTCTGGAGGGCGAACTTTAAGTGAATGTGATGCAATAGAATCGGTAAAATTGTTTGAGGGCTATTGCCCTCCTGAACACCACTGAAAGGTTATATATATATATATATATATGTATATTGAATACAGAATATATTAATATTTTATTTTATCAAGATCTGGTTATATTTTATGTGTAGGGAATTGGTCATTTATATCTGTGGGACGTTCAGATTATTTCTTTCTGTGCATATTGCAACTGTGATTCATGTAGAAAGTTCCACGCTCTAATACTGTCTTGAATAAATTCTGTAGAAAGTTCCACGCTCTAATACTGTCTTGAATAAATTGTGTAGAAAGTTCCACGCTCTAATACTGTCTTGAATAAATTGTGTAGAAAGTTCCACGCTCTAATACTGTCTTGAATAAATTGTGTAGAAAGTTCCACGCTCTAATACTGTCTTGAATAAATTCTGTATAATTAGTTTGCTTTGTTATTACTGAGGAGGCAGGATGTAGCCCTGTGGTAAAGTGCTCGGCGGATACACGTTCGGTCCGAGATCGATCCTTGTTGGTGTCCCATTGGGCTATTTCTCATTCCAGCCAATGCACCACAACTGGTACAGATAATCGTATATCAAAGGCCGTGTTTTGTGCTATCATGTCTGTGGGATGGTGCAAATAAAAGATCCCTTGCTACTAATAGAGGAAATCTGTATACGTTTCCAACACTATATGTCAGAATTAACAAACAATAAGTTTTCTTATTACTGAATGCCAGCACTATAGGAAACAAATGCACAGAAAATAGATTCATTTTCGTTATACATGTACAGTAGAATCTCATTGGCTCGAACACTGTCGGTGCATCAAAGTCTGTTCGACCCATCGGGTAGTTCGAACCATGCATTCGGCCGTTGGCGGGTGCTTCTGTAACACAAAAAGCAATTGGACAACCTCGCATGTTTCTGTAAAACCGGCTTGGGCGAGATGATCCGATTGACGCATGAATTGATTGGTGTTACTTGCAAGGTTCATTCATCTAACGATTACCGCATTACAATTGCAAGATAATTAACGACAGGTGCTAAATAAACAACACGATAAGCGTGAAAGGGTAGACGAAAAAATTGTACATAAATTATTTTTTATATTTGTTCGAATAAACGTAGCCATTCGAGCTAAATATGTTTAATTTTACAGTTCGGACCAATAAACTGGTTCGAGAGAAAGCTTCTGTTCGACCCCAGGGGTATTCGACCAATCAGCACCAAAATAAATGAGTTTAATAGAGAGAAAAATCTGGACTTTGTTCTTGGTTCGAGAATACCGGTAGGTTCCTACCGTAGGGCGTTCGAGCCAATGAGATTCTACTGTATATCATTTTTATGAAGCAAGCTTACATACCCAATATCTCATGGAAATTATTGTCCGACAGAAAAACCATAAAGTTTTGTTTATAATTAACTGGCTGTGTAATCTCTCTTCAGATGCACAAGATCAAATACAATTTAGGGTGGTTTGATATACTAAGGTGGAAAAACGAAATATGAAGGTGTTTCCAAAATGTCATCGAGTTGTGTGTGGGAGGGGGGGGAATTGCTTAACACCAAGATAAAATGTACAGTTGGCATTCGGTTTCAGATCAACTAACTTCAAAATATTTGTTAAAATTAGTTTTTGTTTAACGACACCTCGCGTTGATTAATTAATCATCGGCTATAGGATGTCAAACATATAAAGCAGTGTGTTGTACGTAAAATGTCTTGCTAGTGTACTACAAAGAAAGCTTTGCACTTCTAGTTCCCAAACTGTGTGCATAAAAAAGTTAGTTTGTTTTGTTTAACGACAACGCTGGAGCACACCGATTAATTAATCATTGGCTATTGGATGTCAAACATTTAGTAATTCCGACTCGTAGTCATCAGAGAAAACCCGCTACATATTTATACGCCCATCTATGATGGGTCGTATTATGGTATGGCGTTGTCCGTCCATCTACTTTTTCTTGTCCGGATCATATCTTGCATACAGATGCATACAGGACCATCAAACCTCACATGTAGGAACAACTTGGGATGGTGGTGAGTCATGTACTATCACTGTGACCTACTTTTCAGTGTCTACTGCACATAACAGTAAATCCTTGTCTGGACCATATCTTGCATACAGATGCATACAGGACCATCAAACCTCAAATGTAGGAACAATTTGGGATGGCAGTGTGTCGCTTACTATTACTAGGTCACTGTGACCTACTTTTCATGGTCTACTGCACATAACAGTAAATCCTTGTCTGGACCATATCTTGCAGACAGGACCATCAAACCTCACGTAGGAATGACTTAGGATGGTGGCGAGTCATGTACTATTACTAGGTCACTGTGACCTACTTTTTAAGTCTACTGCACAGAACAGTAAATCCATGTCTGGACCACATCTTGCATACAGGACCATCAAACCTCACATGTAGGAACAATTTGGGATGGCAGTGTGTCGCGTACTATTACTGGGTCACTGTGACCTACTCTTCAGTCTACTGCACATAACAGTAAATCCTTGTCCAGAACACATCTTGCATACAGATGTATACAGGACCATCAAACCGTACATGTGAGAACAACTTAGGATGGGTGTGTCGTGTACTATTACTAGGTCACTGTGACCTACTTTTCACGGTCTACTGCACATAACAGTAAATCCTTGTCCAGAACATATCTTACATACTGATGCATACAGGCCCATCAAATCACATGTAGGAACAACTTGGGATGGTGGTTGGTCCAAAACAAACTGTTCATCCATCCTATTGCAAACATTTCACAAAATTGGACTTTAATCATACCTGTAACATATTCATTAACATAGATATGGTTTTCCATCAAAGTCCTGATGGGCATATCATGTACCTCACCAGTACTTTTGTTTTTAATGCAGCAAAGGATCTTTTATATGCACTTTCCCACAGACAGGAAAACACACACCACAACCTTTGTCCAGTTGCAGTGCACTGGTTGGAACAAGAAAAATGCCAATTAGCTGAATGGATCAACCGAGGTGGTTCGATCTTGCGACGCACCAGAAATTTAACCGCCTCCAGCACTGGAATAAAGTCTTATTCAGAAACAGCTGTGGGTCTTAAATAGAAGCATCTTTTTCAGGAAGATATGCATACATAGTCTTTGAGTGACAAATTGTGAGTTGCCCACTGTTCAAATGTATTCAAAGCTGCAACTGATGTTCAATGATGCTCATATTAGATGATCTGTAGCAAATCTGAAATGAGCCATCAGCAACCAGTCTACTTATGTGTGGAATGATCCTGTATAAGCCATAAGATTTCACAGAAACTATAGTTTCCAGTACCATGTTGTTAAGTGTATTGGCAAAATCATGGAATCGAAAATCCATTATCAGGTAACATAATCAACCAATAACTTACAGAAAAACAGTTTCCTACAGGTTTTGATGATCAGAGCACAAAAAAGGTTCTTCCCATAACATTTTGAATCCCATGGCTTGCTGTAACTGTTGGTATTTTTACATCAAGCAGTTACTTAAAGTTTGTTTTGTTTAATGACACAACTAGAGCACACTTGATTTGTTTAATCATCAGCTATTGGATGTCCAACATTTAGCATTTTGGTCATTTAGTCTTGGAGAGGAAATCTGCTACAAAAATTTCATTAATAGCATGGGATCTTTTATATGCACCATCCCACGTACAGGACAGCACATACCACAGCCTTTGATATACCAGTCATGGTACACCGACTGGAATGAGAAATAGCCCAATGGACCCACCGATGAGGATCTATCCTAGACGGAATGTGCATCAGGCGAGTACTCAAAGCAGCTACTTCACCACTTAACTAAATGTTCTGCACTATTTGAGGATGATAAACAGTCATTATTAAATAATTTGAAAAAAAAGTAAGAAAAAAAAGTAAGAAATGTACAAGAATTTAATGGTCAATAAAAACAGATAAAATGTTTGCTAAGATAATGAATCTTTTAAGAAAAATAAAATCAACAGAAATGTTTATGTATGTTCAAAAGATGTCATATGCTGACCATGACAAACAAGACAAAAGTGATGGAAACACGTCTGCACCAATTATTGTTATTACTGAACAAGATGCCATGTTCTCGACCTGTTAATTATACTTTGGGTTAAAGACTCCACTTATGATTTGAGACTTGAACTAAATTCAAAAAGTATATTGGAGTTAAAAAAAAGAAAAAGGTCTAGTTACTCTGAGCATTTGTTGAGACGAGGCTTAATCAGGACCAAACCTTTTCTACAAGGTACAAAACAAATTACCATAAATTATCTTTTAAATTAATTAAAACCTGATTTTTTAAAAAGTAAAGCACTAAATAGCATTTATGACAGAACAAAAGTAATCCCATAAAGTAAGTCATTGAACATCCCTATCTCAGCCCTCCTTTAATCTCTACACAAGGCTTGCAAGCTTGATTATTATAGTCTGTCCCAGACTCCATGAACATTGTTTTTTTTATATAAATAATTTCAGTTTCATTTCACAGAAAAAGAAAAGTATAAACAATATGGAAATAACAAAAAAAAATCCACCCACTATTTTTGTGTGCAATTTAAAAAAAAGAAACAATCCATTCATAAATAGATTGTAACACAAACCAATGTAAGAAAACAACGTTCACTGCTGGGAAAGACTATAGTATAATTTGTTGTTTTTTTATAATGGAAAACTATCAATGTAAAAATATGTAGAAAAATTCCCGAGATGGGCAAAATGACACATCAAACAGAATTAAGTATCGCAAGTTATTATGCTAAAACATGTAATAAAATGTAATGTATTAACTAGGGCCGTATACTGATTAAGATACATTTATCAACTGATTTTATGAAAACGCCCAATAATTTCTGTACATGGATTTCAGCTTGCAGTAATAATAGTGACATATAAAATTTATTTAATTTTTGTTTTTAACGACAGTGACCCGAATTTGCTGCCATTGTTAAGATGTTTTGTTATGACAAAACTTTTAATAATTTCTGATTGTTCTACAGTTTGTAGTAACTGAAATTTCATTTTATTTTCCAGCACAAACACAAACATTAGGACAATTAGAAACAAACTGTATATACAAACATCAATATTTTAACAAGAAAATGTATGTAATATGTAATTTCAGAAATGTCTTAACAATGGCACCAAACAGGTCAGTCTCTTTAATTGGCATTACAAAAATACATTATTCACACCAGTGGCTGGAAACAGTAGATCAGTTATAAAGAAAAAGGAAAAATAAATTTAATATATATTCTCGACAACACATTTCAGCATGGAGAAATAACTGTTGTCTTGTCATAGGTCATCATACAAAAGTCTTTAAAATAATATTGTTTCAAGTTCAACTAAAAGCATTACTAGTTACAACAAAAAGTGCATCGCTTCTAATCACAATATTAATTTCTCAACAAGACCACACAATAAATAGGCCTACCTATCTCCAGTTATTCTTACATTTTGAATACCAATCAATGGCTGAATGCCTCCCAAGAGTTTTAATTTTTTTTTTTTAAGTTTTAATAGGCTGCCTTAAAGTTGAAAATGATTACTACACAAAGAATGGTTAGAAAACATCCACAATAGTTACATTAGTAATATTTATCTTCTTGGGCACTTGGATATAATAAAAACAGTTGACTGTCGAAAAATATCATACTTTGTTTTGCCCGTGTACAATATAGCTTGAAATCTGTAACTGAATTTCAGTACAATGTCTGGAAATCTCAAACCAAATTTCTACTTCTTTTTTTTCTGCATGATCTTCATCAAGCTATGTATCTTTTCGAAAGTGCCTGTAGAATCGGGCAGGTTTTGATACAACACGTGCTGTTCTACCCCTACACTAAACTTCTCTCTATCTGGCAACTTGTTGATACTTTTCTCCTTTACAACAATGGGCGTGCCGTAGTCTTTAGATATAGACCTAGATGACTGAACATGTATTGGTGTTTGCGGTGTGCTCAAATTCGCAGATGTTGGAGTACTTGAATTCTGTATATTACTGGATGGCGATGCACGTGAATTTTGTATGGATGGCAGGGTGGGTGAATTTTTGCCTGACAGCAATGAATTTGGAGATGACGCATTGCCAGCAATGTCACTGTTGTTGCTGTCGGGCTGGATATTCGACTCATCCTCCAAGTTACAGACATCTACAACGGCCATCTCAGGATCAGAATTCTCATCATCCAGGGCCTCCACTATCTTCTTGTACTGCTCTTCCAGAATCTCCAATGATGGACTCTCAGATCGAGCACTCTCTCGTGATGACATCCGTGAAGTGTGTCGCTTTGATGACGTCGGTAACGGTGGAAGTCCAGGGGGCGTATCAGGTGGTAGAGGGGGTGGGGTCATGTTAGCTGGAGTTGGATGATACATGGGTCTTGGGGAACTGGCAAAAGGTGTGGAAGGAGGTGTGCTGTCTGGGGGAGGGGGTTTTGAGGGAGGGGTATCAGGTGGTAATGGAGGAATGAACTCTCTTCCATTCCGAATCGATGGACCATCACTACCTGAAATAATAAAACTTAAGTTTTTTGGGGGGTCTTTCAAAATGAAATAATATAATATAGCTAAATTTCACACATGCAGAAATAACACAAATGGCTAAACTGAACAAAACAAAATAAATAAATAATACAACCTCAGGCAAACATTATTTCCCAATACATACCCAGGGCTCGCCCTGTACATGGCCAAATTAGCAAATTGCTAACTTTTATAAGAAGTGGTTACAACATTCAGTATTTCTCCAATAAAATGTTCTTTAAATCTGAATAATGTTCAAAGAAATGCTGTACATATGTCAAAACTGGCTAAAACAATTAGTAACACTGAGCACTGCATACCACCAATGTTATAGGCAGATAAAAGAATGTTTACATGCAACATTTAAAAACTGAGTCGTAATAGTTGCATTCAATTTGGTGCATAATACAATGTCATGATGTGTTACCTTCATCGTCGTCATCATCATCATCAAGTTCCATCTCGCCCTCCCTGTTCTCCAGCTTCTGCTTCTTTCTGTGGAATTCTTCTTCTGCGTCCTTTTTACGTTTCTTTATCTTTAAATCAAACATAATAATACATCTTAGTTTGAAAACAAACAAAACAGATCCTTCTGTCAATTCGCTCCACAATTGACCAAAATTGGAGAAAACTTAAGGTGTTTTCTCTATTATATATACATCACCTGTCCTCAACAAATGCATATTCCCCTAAGGATAGTAGTCTGGTTCGAACATCCTAAAAGCCAATGGGATGGCCTAGAATTCTTCTACTATGCACCCCTTCCTGCTCCGGTCACGTGACTGTAACTTCCATCTTTTTCCTTTGGTCATGTCATTCAGATGCACAGGAAGGGGTGCCCAGTAGAAGAATTTTAGGCCATCCCATTGGCTGATGGGATGTTAGAACCAGACTACTATGTATTTGTTGAGGACAGGTGATGTTGAAAAGAAATAATTGATCTGTCACTGGCTGTTGAGTATTTCTACATCCCTATTAAACTATTACCTCTGGTACTAGTTTCATTATCTTGTCAAAATGGCAACAACAGGTGTCATAGGTTGTTTAGTTGATTGTTTCAAAGTTGTTGTTTTTTTCAACATGGGAGTGACGAGGATGACTGATAGACCCAGTGATTTTCTACGATCGCGGAAAACGGGATGGATTTGTGGAATTCCCATTGTGAAACACAATTTACATTTAAAAACAGAATTATGATTTCCAGCGAAGTTTAAAAAACTATTGCCGGTTTACTATTGTCACACGCTGTAAAAACTGACCATTGGTCCTTGTGCAGTACTGTTGACACACACGTATTGTTGTATTTAATTTTACCAGCGAATGTTTTGTTAATGTTCGCGAACTATTTGATTGGTTCCCGATGTGGCCATTTGGTTTAACTTCAAGTGCATAAATCTTGATTGCTTAGTCTGTTACGCCTGTGTAGAAAGGAGTTTTGCCATCCTAAAGTTCAGCCAGCAAACGTTTTACTAATGTTTGCAAACTATTTGATTGCTTCCAGAAGTGGTACCGTATATTGCCATGTATTAGCCGACTCCTTGGTCTCGGAACCGGCATGACGTCACACGGCCTAGTTACCGATCATCCAGGTCTTTGGGGTTGAAGCAAAGCCTTAGTGATTACTGGTTTACATAGAATAAAGTTATCATATTAACTTTTTACATGTCTTACATATTGTCATTTATTTTCTGTAGCTAACACATAGTTGCAATATGTCTTATGTGTATTATAACAGCTTGGGTTGCCATATAAGAGAAACGAACAACGGGAATCTGAATTAGTATAATCTATATTTAGTACCGATGTGTTTCCGTGTACTTTGAATGTCGAGGGGACAGGGCAGGTTGGGCAGAATATAATTTTTGTTGATGCAATTTTCAGTTAAAATTATAAATTTTTACAATTTTGAAATGATAAAATAATTATTAATATAATAATTATGATGTGGGCTGCAAAATATATAATTTGTATTTATAATAAAATTTGTATGCATGATTAAGTTAATTATTTTTATGATTTAATAATTATTTTATTAACAATTAATATGTAATAACTAAACAATGGCAAAGTTGTTACTTTACAACTTCAAAATTGCAATAGTATTATTGTCATATCTTATTATATAGATGTAATGGCAACAGTTATAATGTTCCACTGAATACATTCTTTTATTCTTAAAACAAATTAGTTTTTTGAAATAATGAAATGCTTTTGTTTTTACAGATTGCAAAATTACCACATGATGTTGCCCTTCCTTACCGGTTGAATGCAGGCAAAAAAAAAAGAAGCAATAATGAAATATAGCCATCCTCAGACCTTGACATCTAGGGGGAGCAATATCTCTCTCTACTTACCCATCACACCTGAGATTAGTTCAAGGAGAATATTATAATATACAGTTCCCTTTGGCATGTGAATTTATATACATGTAGTATCAATATGGTAATATTTTAAATTGCCCCCCCCCCCCCCCCACCATAAACTACAATAGGGAGCAAATAATCGGTTCCCTCAGTTATTTTTATGTCGAGGTCTACAACCTGATAAAACATAAGTGTTACCTCGTCGAACAAACATGCAAATGTTTTAATAATAGGGTTTAACCTGGTATATTTAGTAATAAAACACAAAAACTTATCTGAGTAAATAATGGTTAATATATATATACTCTTCAAAAGAAGAAACGCAAAACCACATTGTCGTAACATTTGGAGAATTGATTTAATTATTGAATGGTGAGTCCGATAATTACCAAATGTTGCAGGATTGTTCACAATTCACTCTAGTCCATTGTGAGTAAGTGATAGGACACACCACCAAGGTCAAGGTCATCTGGAGTCAATGCCGGGTGTGGCCTCCGCGTGTGTTGACAACTGCCTGGCACCGCCTGCCCATTGAAGCAACCAGAGTACGGATGACGTCCCGGGGGATGGTGGCCCACTCGGCCTGCAAGGCTGCTGCCAGCTCGGGCAGGGTCTGGGGCTGTGGTTGTCACTGTCGGAGGCGTCGGTCCAACTCGTCCCATAGATGCTCAATTGGGTTCAAATCCGGAGATATCGATGGCCAAGGAAGGACATTAATGTTGTTGTTCTGTAGGAAAGCCATTGTGAGACGTGCTGTGTGAGGCCTGGCGTTGTCATGTTGGAACACTGCGTTGGCGTTGGCCATAACTGGAACGATGTGTGGCCGGAGGATCTGGTCAATGTAGCCCTGTGCATTCAGGTTGCCCTGCACGTGGACCAGGTCAGTTCTGCCAGTGTGTGAGATGGCTGCCCACACCATGACACTACCCCCGCCGAATCTGTCCACTTCCTGCACGCAGTTTGCCGCATAACGTTCACCACGACGCCTATACACGCGACATCTTCCATCATGACGTCGGAGCAGAAATCGGGACTCGTCACTGAACCACACCTGTCTCCATCGCAGTTGAGGCCATTGTCGATGAATCTGGCACCACTGCAGTCGGAGTCGACGGTGTTGTGGTGTTAAGATGACACCTCGAACTGGACGTCCGGCACGAATTCCTACCTCACGTAGGCGGTTCCGTACGGTCTGGTCGGATATCCTGCGCAAACCTGGTATTGCTGCGGCTGTGGAGGTGGCAGTAGTCAATCGTTCCCGAAGGTGGCGTACCCGGATGTAGCGGTCCTGCCCGGGGATAGTGACCCGTGGTCGACCGGATCTAGGGAGGTCACGTGTTGATCCATGTTGCTGGTAACGGTCCCACAGTCTGGAGATGGTGCTTGGGGACACATGGAATGCCCTGGCAACGGCCGTTCTGGATTCGCCTGCGTCTAGTCGGCCGATGGCATTGTTTCTCTGCGGTTCACTGAGACGTGGCATGTCCTGGATTGTCAACTGTCGGCCAGATACAGAGGCCAGGCAAGCGAACACCCTGCACTTTTATACTGTCGGTGTTCATGTTGCACGTGCAGACAACGCACGTGCAGTGGTGACATGGTTTGCACGTGGCTGCGTTTTTGCGAATATTCACATTTTGGAACTTTATTGTACAGTAGCTGCGTTTTATCGAATGTAACCGTGGAAATGTGTTTGGGACATGCAATGACCTTATATTCACAAAGCATATAACCCATTTGTACCCTTTTGCGTTTCTTTTTTTGAAGAGTATATGTAAAAAGGTAAGTCCTCTAACTTAAGCAAAATTTACAAATGTACCACAACCACCAAATTACATTGATCACAACAGAGTAGATTTTTATGTATTTTCAGATTTATGTACATGTGTGTGTGTATATATATACTACTCAAAAGAATTTAAGGGTCAAAAATTTATAACCAAATAAGTTTCAGAGTGTATTAGATTGATGATGTAAACTACACCAAAATTTAATTTATTGTTCCATATTTACAAAAAAACACAAATAAACGTCACTGTATACAAGAAAGTCACATGACATGCTGTCAAAGTTGAAGGTTGTCAAACATGGATTTTACACATTAGAACATTCGTTTAATAGTGTGTGAATCCACCCCTGGCGCGAATACACCCGACACATCGTTGCCTCATGCTGTTGATCAGACGTCTGAAGAACTCTTGGGGTATGGCCTGCCACTCTGTCATAAGAAGTTGACCCAGATCATGAAGGTTGGCCGGAGGGGCATGGTTATCCCGAACTCTCCTGCCTAATTCATCCCAGGCGTTCTCTATTGGGGACAAGTCAGGCGAATATGCTGGTCAATCCATCCTGGCGATACCTTGTTGTCTGAGAAAGTCCGTTACCACTCTGGCGTAGTGGGGTCTGGCATTGTCATCCTGCAGAACTGCCCCGCTGCCAATCTGCTGAAGGCCTGGGAGAACCAACGGCCGGATAATCTCATTCAGATAGCGGATTCCATTCAGATTGCCATCCACCACATAGAGGGGGGTCCTGTGGTGGATAGAGATGCCGCCCCACACCATGACGCTGCCACCACCGAACCGGTGACGTTGTCTAACGTTAACGTCAGCGAAGCACTCCCCAGGACGTCTGTAGACACGAACCCGACCGTCGTTGAACTGGAGACTAAACCTGGACTCATCAGTGAACATCACTCGACCCCACTGAACACGTTGCCACTGCAGATGAAGTGTGCACCAGTGATGTCTGGCCGTTCTGTGACGTCGTAGGAGTGGTGGTCGAACAGCCTGGCGACGGCAGCGTAGATTATTGGCTCTCAGACGATTGCGTATGGTTTGATCAGACACTCGAGTTCCAGTCGCAGTCTGCAGATTGTCACGTAATCGCCGTGCAGTGGTTGTGCGTTGACATAGAGCCATATTGGTGATGTAGCGGTCCTCTCTATTTGTAGTGCTTCGGGGTCTTCCCGAATGTGGACGATTTCGAACAGAATTCGTTGCTTGGTACCGTTGCCACAGTCGGCCAACGACACTCTGACTGACACCAAGTCTCAGAGCAACATTTCTTTGCATATTGCCATCCTGAAGCCAAGCAATAGCCCTTCCTCGATCTTCGATAGTCAGTTGACGTCGTACCATTGTCGAATTTGGAGTGTGCACCGTACACGAACGCAAGCTCCAATTATACGGAAATTCAGCATTGAGAACATAGAATACACATGCAAAGCGTGCAAATGAAGCGCTTTGTGAAAAAGCAAGTTATGGGCACTTAGCAGACCTTTCGCTTTCGCCCTAATTTACGTGCAAATGTAAGCATGTTTTCGCCATTAGAACTAGTCGACAGTGTCAATGACAGTGGATTTTAATTCATTTATGGGTTGCTTAGACCCACTTTCGTCAAAATGGAACAATACCATGCGTGACATTATGGTCTAGCTAATATAATTGACATTCAGAAAATAATGTCGAAAATATCGTCTGACCCTTAAATTCTTTTGAGTAGTATATATATATATATGTATATGTATATGTATATGTATATGTGTGTGTGTGTGTGTGTGTTTGTATATATATATATATACACACACACACACACACACACAAACAAAGGCACACACACATTATTTACCCTCTGCACCAAAGTAAATACTAAACACATGGAGGGGGGAAAACGACCTATATTTTCTTACTGCAGGCCTGCTGCAGACACATTTGCAAAAAAATAATAATAATAATAATAATAATAATTAAGGTTTAAACAAGAATTTAGGCCTATATTATAATTATTATATGTGTGTAATTTAGCAGTATAAACTTTTATTTTAAAATTAAAAAATAAATAAATAAGATGTAGTAGCTGTAGTATGGCAAAATAAATACAAGTATAGATAATATCCAAGCAACTAAGAGTAAATGAAAAATAAAAACCACACAAATTTAATGATAAAGGAATATACTCTTTATTCAAGAACTGGATGCATCGTTTTGTTGGGGGTGGGGGGGGGGGGGGGGGGGGGGTTTCATGGAAGAAGATGGAATTGTGTATTTTATTTACAGTATAATGTGGGATTTTTATCACTGCACATGCTTTAACCATTTTGTTTGCTAAATTAATCTCTGTTGGTGTCAACAAGCAACAACATTAAAGTCAACTTAGTCACATTCTGTGAGGGAAGCCATGGAATTCCATCAGGTTTGTCGTTTTAATGACCCTACCCACAAGCGGCGCCTAGTCTCTTTTGGAAATTTGTAAAACAATATTTTTTTTAACATGTTATGGTTTATGCAGCCAACTACACAACATGTTTTAGGCATCGTGACTGTTAACTGTTGTAAACGATCGACCAAAGTTGCCTCATTTCACTATCAAACCATACGTAACTAAGGAGAAGCTTCACCGCGTCACGTGATAAACAACGGCGGCCAGGGGTCGAAGTACCCGTATGTTCGGTTCCGAGAATAAGCCGACCTCTTAGTTTGACCCTAAATATCTAGTACAAAATCATTGGCCTTGTGTATAAGCCGAAGTCATCTTTTGTCCAGCTGTTTGTTGTATTGATTTCAATAATACTGTCAACAAATAGACTTGTGCTTTTCTTGTTCATTATATTTGTTTACAAACACGGTAATCGCGATCGCAATCAATCTGGCAATGCTAACATCTACCATGCCGTGAAAAATAATTTAGAACTGATAAAGCAATAAATAATTCAAGCTGTAACAACATATCACTGCATACAAGTAATTAATTTATTCACTGGACAGCAAAAAGTAAAATCGTTGAGACATGTTTAATCCCCCACCACATACACAGAAACAAAAGATTATGCGGTCCGTGACTGCAGCTGTTCAATGTATATAGTATGGTCATGTGACAAGTGGGAGTAATTATCGTCCTGAAATTCATGTTGTTTTTTTAGTCGGTAATGTTAATAATGAGCTTAATTTATTTATGGCATTACTTTAGTTTAATGCACCCTCCCAACAAAAAAATAATATTAGAAATATAATACTTGTTTGAAGAAAAAACAATGTTTTGTATCTTAAATTTGCTATATGAAAGACTGGTCCCAGCACAGGTCAAACAAAGATGGCGAACAGTTGGAAAGAATGCGTTTTTACCATTGAAATGACAATAAAACAAGTAATTTCATCAAACTTATAATGCATTCAAGAACAAAAAACTGCATAATATTGCGTGATGGGGTGTTTTATTTATACTGTGCACAAATTATTGTTACATAATCTGTGAAAGGCTAAGGGTCTGAGCAAAATTTATAAGTCACGGTTGGGAGTATTTTCGATTGGAATTGTATGCTCCAATTTGTTGCCTCCGTGTATAAGCCGACTCTGTTCTTTGGAAAGTGTTTCTAGACTTCAAAAGTCAGCTAATGCACGGCAATATATGGTAATTCGGTTTACTGTGTAGCATAAAAATCAGTTTAGCGAACATTAGCGACAAGCTGTTCACTGAACTTACGCCAGGAGCAAGTTCAGCCAACTGTCTGTTGCTAACGCTTGCCTTGGGAAACTGATTTTTATGCTACACATTAAATCAAATGACGACTTCGGGAACCAGTCAAAATAGTTTGCAAACGTTTAGCAAAAAATGACTGGCTGAAGGTAGGAATGTTACTTTATTTCTGCATTAGCATGCACACATTACACACTGTCAAAGCGGTGATAAAAATAAATGTTTGCTATTTGTCAACCCTGAGCCCCTTTGATTAAAACAGTGTACTTAGTTGTTGGACAATTATGCTTTATACAATTGTTATAATTATGACTTTTCTCCTGATGCTATTTTTTGCTACTAACGTGTAAGGACAAATAGCAAGGCATTATTACCGTATTGCTTGCTATGAAGTTGGTTGGTTGTTGAAGTCATTACAATTATAATATGTACCACAAGAATCACGAATAAGTAACATTCCCTACTTTAATTTGTCTCAACTTGTGTTAGTTAAATTGTTAATTACATATTGTATTCTGAAACGAAAACAAAACAAAATTAACAAAAATCACTGGGTCTACACTGATCTAGGCTACTATTTTGTTAACATTGTCATTGCTTTTATAAAATTTAATTAATAAAATTCAAATAGTTACTGGTACAATGCTATTTTGACACCAGTCTTTTTAGCACAAGAAAGGAAAATATCAGAAAAGTACATCCTTTAAAATGAAGGAAAAATATCAGTACAAAACATTTACAAAAATCAAAGCTAGATAAGAAATGAATTAGAAAACTGCACTCATTATGCAATAGTAAATTAATATTCTCTATTATCTAAAATACAAACACGTATCCCAAGCACTAAGACTGTAATAACTGACATCATTCTCCAGCCAATGCACCATGACTGGCAGACCAAAGGCTGTGGTATGTGCTATCCTGCCTGTCATATGGTGCATAAAAAAGATCAATTGTTACTAATGGAAAAATGTAGCGGGTGTCCTCTCTAAGGCTATATATCAAATTACCAAATGTTTGACATCCAATAGCTGATGATTAATAAATCAATGTGCTCTAGTGGTGCCGTTAAACAAAACAAACTTTACCTCGTTCATCTCTGCAGTCTGTGCCTGGAGCGTTCGCTTGAGCTGATGGGTCTGGAGTGCTGGCATGTCATACAAATCATGGTCCTGTTAAACAGAGAAATCAATAACACATCTTCCAAATTGTGGAGATTTGATCACAAACACCACTTATAGCTCATCAATGATTCAATGTAATCCATACGGGCTTTACAGACTAAATGACATGGCATGGAATGGGGCAATTGTTTTTATGTGCCCACCTCCCACAAAGTATGATGAAATGTCAAATCAAAATACAACACTTTAAGTAAAAGTTTGTATGTACACCACTAGTAGTCGTGTATATTAATACAATATATTTAAAAAGACAGTGTCACAGTGGCTGATCCAAGGTGGGGACCACGGGTCCCAACCCAAAAATATATTTAAGTGCCTCTGTTTTTCTTCTTCTTTATTGGGTTGCCCTTTTACGAGTTGGCCCTTTCCCCCCTTATTCCCCACCCCCTCAATATTTTCTGAATCAGACTCTGTGTCAGTTGAAAGGATTTGAAACTTCTGCAATGACTCGCACAGCATTTGACATTCCAGAACCGTAATCACTTTGTCACTGGTACATTTCAAAAATGAGAGCCCAAATGACCATAATTAAGAATGTGTACTGTCCAATACTTGGTTCAAAGTCACAGTTTTGTAAACATTACAATAGCTAAACTTAATACTTACATCAATTGTACCCTTTGGAACCTCTACGGTAAAGCCTGGGTATTCAATAATCTTCTCAAGATCTAGAGCGACTGAAACAAAAAGTAAAAACATGTATAAAGTTTGTTTTGTTTAACGACATCACTGGAGCACATTGATTAATTAATCATCGGCTATTGGATGTCAAAATATTTGGTAATTCTGACATGTAGTCATCAGAGGAAACCTGCTACATTTTTCCTAATGCAACAAGGGATCTTTTATATGTACTTTTCCAGACAGGAAAGCATATACCAGGGCCTTTATCTCCAGCTGTGGCGCACTGGTTGGAACGAGAAAAACCCCAATCAGTTCTATGGATCCACCGAGGTGGTTCGATCCTGCGAAGCAAGCACCTCAAGCGAGCACTGAACCGACTGAGATAAATCCTGCCCTAAGAATGTATAAATAAGCAAGAAATGCTTTCCATTAATACACCTTAAAGGAATGCAAATAATGTAAATGAATGCTGTTCAACACATTGTGTCAACAATAATTTGCAACCACTCCACATTTCATGTTAATAATGTCAACACATTTTTTTACCATTAGATTGGAAACTGTTTAGGAGATTAAGCACCCTATGTTTTTTCCCAGACTGGTTTTTGTAACTAGTTGTAACTGAATGCGATACAATAGGATAGGATGGAAACCAGTCAAATTGACACAGAGTGTTTGTCATCCTGAACACCCAAGTGGAGACATTGATTTTAAAGCTCAAATGATCAAAGCAGTCAACAATCAAAAGTACAGTATCCATACTACTAATATATTCAGGTATGTATTTAAAAGATTGTGAAATTTGCTTTTGATTTAGTCTAAGAAATAAAATATTGCGACTTTTAATCCAGTCTACCTACTATATTCAGGTATCTATTATAAGAGTTTATGAAATTTTTATTTGATTTATTCTGAGAAATAAAATATTGCAATTTTTAAACCATACTACCTACTATATTCAGGTATATATTTTTAAGAGTTTGTGAAAAATTTGTATTTGATTTATTCTAAGAATTAAAATAATGCAATTTTTAAAACAATCTGCCTACTATATTATAGTGTATTATAAGAGATTGCAAAATTTGTATTTAACTTGGTCAAAGAAATACAATATTGCATTCTTTAAACCAGTCTAAATATTATATACAGGTATTGTATTTAAGAGATCGTGAAAAATGTGTATTTGATATATTCTAAGAAGTAAAATAACACAATTTTAAACCAGTCTACCTGCGGCTGCAGAATCATCACAGTCACCCGAGCCACTCCCACTCTCAGTGCTTTCTGAAATCAGAATAACAGTCAAAATAAATAAAGTTTGTTTTGTTTAATGACACAACTAGAGCACATTGATTTATTAATCATCGGCTATTGGATGTCAGACATATAGTCATTTTGACACAGTTATAAAGAAGAAACCTGCTATATTTTTTCATTAGTAGCAAGGAATCTTTTATATGCACCATCCAACAGACAGACATACCACAGCCTTTGATATGCCAGTCGTGGTGCACCGGCTGGAATGAGAAATAGCTCAATGGGCCTACCGACGGGCATCAGACGTGCGCTTTACCACATAAACACACAGACAGATGAAAATCAATACACAATACTCTTTTAAAAAGGGCACCATGAAAAATAATTATTAAAATATATAACTTGTTTTTATGTGCCATGAATAAATATGAAAAAAAAGGTTCTATTTATTTATCCACATTTTGTTAATTGGCTGTCAAATATATTAATACACCTGTATTTTGTCGAGCATACAAACTCTACTGTTCAGTATTCCACTTGCCCTTCTAAAAGTGTATATCAATAGTGTCTTTTGTATAAAAGAAATAATGTTATCAACATTTTTTGTCTGTTTTAAAAAGGGTGAGCTGGCATTAGCCTCTTCCCTCTTAGTGTTTCCCCACCCCCCCCCCACCACCCCCCCCCCCCCCCCCCCCCCCCCCCACCCCCCCCCCCCCCCCCCCCCCCCCCCCCCAAATCTGGACTTTAAAAAAAAGAAGACAATTCTCCATTACCAATTATTCTAAAAAATAAAAAAAATTCTCACATCTCACATACAAATATATTCGAGTTCCAAACATGTATTCTGTTGATTCCAAACTTTGGACATTTTTACAACAGGGTTCTTAAACTTGAAAAAACCCATAAAATTCAAAAACATTTTCAGAACATGAAATGTTCAATCAATGGATGTTTTTATAACAAAATGTTTGAATTTAGATATGTTATGAGGACAACAAAAGTAAAGGAGGAGAACAAAATAAATCACCAAATTGTTTTTATCAAAATTTTCAGGACACAATAAAATTTAATGCTTTTTCCAGGACATTCCAGGCTTGGATTTTAAAATCACACAATTCAAGGGCATTCCAGGGTTTCCAGGACGCATAAGAACCCTGTAAAAACTACAAACCTCAAGATACTAAGTTGATATTTTGAATTTAATGGGAATTTTCCATTTTTGACAGAGTTATGGCCCTTGAACTTACATTCGAAAATTTGTGAGTCTCGACATTGGATTGTTTAAAATACTATTTTAAAATTTAATAATATCTATCAAGTAAGCAATTGGCCACAATCATTACTACAATACAACAAGGCTGAAATGCACTTGCCTTTTCCATGCTTGTCGAAAATAACCAGTCCGGATGTGTCCATCTGCGCCTCAGCAAGCCAGCCTGGCGGGTATCCCAGCATTCTCATGCGGTAAATGTAGGATGGCAGCTGGTTTGAGGCCAAGCCTAGTGCTTCTCGGAGGTCATCACTGAAACAAATCATTATAAATGTTTACAGTTTTACACCACACACACTGATGTCCATGGGTAACAAAGCTGTAATGTACCTATAGGTTTATTTCGTTAACATTTCTAATGAATAATGCATATATACAAAGGCAACATTTTATCTTCATAAGGAATTATAGATCTACTAATAAATAGAGGGGGATTTTCAGCCATCAAGATAAAATTAAAATGGAATATCTCATTTTGTGAAAGAATGTTTTATGTTGATGTGTACATTAAGCTTGCTTACCTTTAGATATAGAACTTAACATCTGAACATGTGCCACTTAGGAACAGAGTAAAACTTCAACTTCACATAAGAATATAAACATTTAAATTTATGATGATCACACAATATTTAATCTCTGTTTCAATGTTGTGTTTCTAAAAACCTTCCTGTCATTCATCAGTCTTATCCAAATGTCTTGACTGATTTGACAAGTAATTTCTTTGTTAAACTTCAGGTATATCTGTAAACCCATGAGAGAATTTCAGTTCATTTACATGTTTGAAACAATCAGTGGCTTATTAAATATTCAAATATTGTTTTAAATCACATTTTATTCAGTGTTCAACAGAAATACATTTTTGATTACTGACCTTATGTGACCAGGTTTGTAACGTGAAAACCGAAAACTGTCATCGTCAGAATCAACATGGTATCGACTAGAACTGAAATCAACATAGGTAACCGTGTTATAAATTCATATAACATACAATACCTTTTTCATTGTACATGCATCTAACTTGAGGTGAGTTACATACATTAGTTAACAAGTCATAAGAATAAAACAAAACTTCTAAATATTTTACAATAAAAGACAATAACTAGATTCCCCCCCCCCCCCCCATTTTAGACCAAAAAGAAAGGTTTAATTATCTTTAGTCTGAATAAAAACACAGTAACTGAGTATCAGACAATATTAAAGAGAAAATGTCCATGAAATTATTTCTGTATTATGCATATATTTAAAAAAAAAAATGAAATGGGAAATACTACATGTACATGAGTGGCCACTAAATACCATTTATGTTGTTGTTCTAAAACGTATCTGACGAGTTGGACATGCTTCTAAACAACGTGTTGTAAGATAGATGGTATCTATCAGACACAAATTCAATATTCTATTGCTTACATGTCTTCAAAAAAGTTTTAAAATAAATTTTAAAATGTTTTTTAACTAAAATCTATTTATGGCTCTAGTACTTGTAGTTAACTTATATGTCACAGAAAAATCTATTTCAGGTTAACCTAAACATCACAAAGTAATAGATTTCAATTGTGCTTTTTTCATTCTTTAAATTTTTATCACACATATGTGTGTTACTAGTATGTGTTATAAAAAATAATGAATGATGTTCTCACCAATCGAGACATCACCATAGTAACAAGTACACCACAAACAAATAAATAATCATCACATACCCAGACTTTCCTCCTGGGAATTTCTGACTCTTGGCTATATTGAACTCATTCTTTTTCTGACTAATCCTCCGCTGGTCTCGGGGCATCTGACATTCATTCAGCATGTGCTCACCTCCACAGTTCCAGCATTCTTGTTTCGGTCTTAACAAACAAACAGTGTAATAATGAAACACAATACAACATGAGCAAATACAATACATTGTAGGTACAAGTATAAATTTTAAAAAAAGAACAGTAGTACAGTAACATAATGGAAGAACTAAATTTAGAGCTTTGCTGTGTAACAATTTTTAGAACAACACTTTTAAAACAAGATTCCACTGTGATACAGATGTCCTGCTGGGTGGATGGTAATTCAAACTGCAGTCTACTCATCTCCTCATGTAATGATTTCTAGAACATCCCAAACAAAATTCCACTGTGATACAGATGTCCTGCTGGGTGGATGGTAATTCAAACTGCAGTCTACTCATCTCCTCATGTAATGATTTCTAGAACATCCCAAACAAGATTCCACTGTGATACAGATGTCCTGCTTGGTGGATGGTAATTCAAAATGCAGTCTACTCATCTCCTCATGCAATGATTTCTAGAACATCCCAAACAAGATTTCACAACTATACTGCTGGGTGGATGGTAATTCAAAATGCGGTCTACCCATCTCATGTAATAATTACTAGAACATCCCAAACAAGATTTCACAACTATACTGCTGGGTGGATGGTAATTCAAAATGCGGTCTACCCATCTCATGTAATAATTACTAGAACATCCCAAACAAGATTTCACAACTATACTGCTGGGTGGATGGTAATTCAAAATGCGGTCTACCCATCTCATGTAATAATTACTAGAACATCCCAAACAAGATTTCACAACTATACTGCTGGGTGGATGGTAATTCAAAATGCGGTCTACCCATCTCATGTAATAATTACTAGAACATCCTCATCAAGACAGACCTCACTATTTAAGGGGATTATCACTCTCCCCACCATTCCTCCGAGACTAGTTCAAGAAGAGTAATTTTAGCTGATGGGTGGATGGTTATTCAAAATATTGTCTACCCATCTCTCAGAGTAACAATTTCAAGAAATAACTCTAACACAAGATTCTACTGTGATACAGTTGTACTAATGGGTGGATGGTAATCCAGAATACTGTCTACCCATCTCTCTCCGAGTAATAATTTCAAGAAATAACCCTAACACAAGATTCGACTGTGATCAGATTTTGTACTAATGGGTCATTAAAATACCATCTACCCATCTCTGTGTAATAATTTCTAGAAATAACCCTAACACAAGATTCGACTGTGATCAGATTTTGTACTAATGGGTCATTAAAATACCATCTACCCATCTCTGTGTAATAATTTCTAGAAATAACCCTAACACAAGATTCGACTGTGATCAGACTTTGTACTAATGGGTCATTAAAATACCATCTACCCATCTCTGTGTAATAATTTCTAGAAATAACCCTAACACAAGATTCGACTGTGATCAGACTTTGTACTAATGGGTCATTAAAATACCATCTACCCATCTCTGTGTAATAATTTCTAGAAATAACCCTAACACAAGATTCGACTGTGATCAGACTTTGTACTAATGGGTCATTAAAATACCATCTACCCATCTATCTTTGTAATAATTTCTAGAAATAAACCTAACACAAGATTCCACTGGGATACAGGTGTACTGATGAGTAAACCAAAACAGTGTTTACCCATCTCATTAAGTAATACCATCTAAAGCATGCTCAACAAGACCCCACTGTGATATTGTGGTACTTAACATACTTTTGCTGTCTTTTCTGGGCCTGTTTCTCCATCTCCTCCTCGTCTATGGGAAGTGGATCTTTTAACTCCTGGATATAACTGACAGATTCAGGAAACACTCACAGATCATTTAGTGTGGCAATACTTCGAAAAGAGCCTTCAATTCAAAGTATCCATTAACAGAGTGAACTGTCAAATAGTTCCAAAACACTGGTTAAACCATGCAATGAATAAAATAGTTTATTATTTAGAAAAGAAATATACAATAGAATCTCGTTGGCTTGACCTCGGAAGGGTCGAATGCACAACGCTTGAACCCAAAACGAAGTCCAGAGTTTTTTGTTCGGTAAACCTTCGCTCGAACTAAATTATCGGTCCCATCTGTGTTAATGCATGTAGCTATATTTCCCTCTAACTGGTGATCCATCAAATATCAAACAGTAAACCACCAAAAAGGCCTAACAATTGATGCGCTTGCTCAGTTGGTTATTACAACCTTTGGATTAATTATTTAGGCGGAACGAACTATAGAAAGAAAGAAAAAAAAGTTTTATTTAATGATGCAGTCATAGATGAATCGGGAAATCGCAACAATAGCCATACAATCCTTTCGTTACCACACTTGTCATGTTGTTTGTTAAGCAGCTATTGGTAATGTTCTTTCAAGTACAGCTAGTGTTACTGTAACTGTTAGATGAACCGTGATACCAATCAAACACTTAGTGCACAAATGGGCCTCAGCATAAAGTGTTACTTTGAACACAACTACATTTCTGGAAAGTGGACAGTGCTGCGTTTGTTATTGTTTAAATATTCAAATTGATTAGTAATAAATTCATGTAAATACAGATTACAAATTTGCCATTTATTTATTTTATTTCAGTGCACTTAAGTGTATTACACAATTTGTATTTAATTCAACTTTCTAACTGATGTTGACTGAATGGTTCGGTTGAACTACATGATGGGTCGAGCACTTTCTCGAGCACAGACAGGGTTCGAACCAACGGGATTAAACTGTATATATATATTTAGTATGTTTATTCAGTTAAACAGAGGATAAGTCAGATATACTTATACAGGGCTTGTATGAATGATGCTTCTGCATAGAGGCTTCAATTAATGAGTAACTTATAAAATGGTGCTAATTTGAAAACGTTTTCGTATGAATATTAAGTTGTTATACAAAATATTCCACTATATTTGTATGCATACCCACAAGTATCTTAATTCAGCATTTCTGAACATCAAATAAAAAACTGACGGTCATGAATTTCAGTCATCAAATAAAGTAAAAAATCTAAATTAATCCGGTGACAATATTCAGTGAACTACATGTGTACATGTATCTCAACATGTAGCTGTCACGCCAACACCTCAAACATAATGGAAAATTTTAGTTTGTTTTGTTTAGAGTACATTGATTTATTAATCATTGGCTACTGAATGTCAAAACATTTGGTAATTTTGACATATAGTCTTAAAAAACGAAACCCGCTACATTTTTCCATTAGTAGCAGTGGATCTTTTATATGCACCATCCCACAGACAGGATGGCACATACCTCAGCCTTTGATATACCAGTCATGGTGCACTGGCTGCATAATAGAAAAGAGTCACATAGAACTAGTCATGTTCCAATGATCAATTATAATCAAAACATGATCTAACTGATTTTGTAATCGAAAGTTGATCGGTTGGTGCCAACCACTTATAAGCAATGAAAGAAAGAAATGTTTTATTTAACGACGCACTCAACACATTTTATTTACGGTTATATGGCGTCAGGCATATGGTTAAGGACCACACAGATTTTGAGAGGAAACCTGCTGTCGCCACTACATGGGCTACTCTTCCGATTAGCAGCAAGGGATCTTTTATTTGCGCTTCCCACAGGCAGGATAGCACAAACCATGGCCTTTGTTGAACCAGTTATGGATCACTGGTCGGTGCAAGTGGTTTACACCTATCCATTGAGCCTTGCGGAGCACTCACTCAGGGTTTGGAGTCAGTATCTGGATTAAAAATCCCATGCCTCAACTGGGATCCGAACCTAGTACCTACCAGCCTGTAGACCGATGGCCTGTCACGACGCCACCGAGGCCGGTATATAAGCAATGAGGCATAGTAAAAAAAGTTGTTTGGTTCCAACCATCCCTAGATTTTATGTGCCGATCCTAAACTTTTTTTTATCTTTTTCTTTTTATCAGTTTTTTTCGACTCTAAAAACAGCAACTGCAGAGAGATGCCACGAGTTCTGTCACTGAGATCTCGCTACCAAAAGACCCGGAATACTTTGTGCGATTTTACATATAATGTTTCAGCTTCTGAGGAGTTCTGAATGAAAAGCTTCTGATATTGAGATTCATTCGGAACTTCCGAATTGGCCGAAGTGTAGTATTAGACTTGGGTGGTGTTTACATTACCGATTGTGGTTAGACTAGGTTTGGAAATGTTTTTCTTTGTCTAGAAAATAATTAATCTTTCTGATTATAGTATGTATTGTCAATTGCACTGTAACACAAAGAAAAGAGCTTTTAAAATATTAATCTGGAATATTATTCGGCAAATATTAATGGCTCGAAAAGGGGAATTTCTCTTCTTTTTTTTAAATAAAAAGTTTTCCTACCTACCTACCCTAGTTGTTTTTGGCATGTAACAGGAACCAAACTTTTTTTTTTACTTGGCCTGATTTGATGATGAAATTCCAACTGATTCCCAACACTATATATAACCTAATTATAATATAAATATTACGGTACAATATGGGGGAATATTTCAACACCATTTTTGTGTCCTGACTTTGTTAAATATAATACACTAAAGAATCTATAAGAATGTGCGTGTTCAGGACTACTAACATGAGAAAGGATACTAAGGCACTTCCCAACTGGGGGTGAGAGACGGTTCATAATTAACCAATGGCCATCCAATCGAGTCAATCATGAAATTAACATGAAAATGTGCTTGTCCAATGATCTAAAATAAAATAAACATATTACATGAAAAATAAACAAAAATATAAATACTACAGCCTAATATTTTAATAATAAAATTAACATGAAAATGCACATGTCCAATGATTTCAAATTAAAATAAAAACACAACAACCACAACAAAAATATAAATATTACAGCGATGGGTCAAATGTGGCATGTCCAAATAACATGATCATCTATTGAAATAAAGAATAAAATATATTGCCAGTATGTTTTGTTTGTCATACCTGCATCTTCATCTGCCATAATACATCAAACTTAGATAAATGGTCTTGGAGTCTAAGATATTTTTCTACACCTGTATCGACTGTTCAGTGGAGACAAAGGCACATAAATGTATTCCGAGTTAGACATACAGGTATTAATAATTAACATGTACTCACGGCATGAGATTTCCACATTCGATCCGTTCGCATACTGATTGGCAAGTCTGAATTAATATCAACACAAGTTGGTGTGCTTGGCTGGGAGGGTAAAAAAAATGACAGTATTAAAACATAAAAAATTAACTACATTAAACAGAATGCTTATGTATTAACTGTTCAAAAGGCAAAAAAGTGGGTAGGGCTCATCCTCCACACTGGTGGCCATTTGTTAATTTCGACATGTACTATTAGTAAATTAGAGTCTTTTACCGTATGTATTATATGTAAATTACATTATAGACAGTGAAATTTGACAACAAAAAGCATTATATGACACATACTTCCTCTACACATCCCCTTACACCCAAACAGAAAACTTTCAGTTTTGGTAATAATATATTGTATCTGTTTCATCAATTCCCTCATGAATTATCATAGCATTATAATTATAAATTTATTGAGTTATTAACAATTGGATCCGCACATTAGTTTTCATCAATTGCCAAAAATCAATTAGAGAAAATAGTTTACCTTTAAAAACAGCTCTGGCAACTTTTCCATGGCATGCATCTTTTCTAACTCCTCCTTTTCTAAAAGATGTCTGATAAAATTTTCAATTGAACATCGATGTTTTCTAAAATTCAAAAGTCAGTGAGAAAATGATGATCAAACTGATTTTTTTTTTTTTTAATTTTAAAAATTAATACAATGAACAGCATCAAAAAATAAATTAAAATAATACAAATATATAATAAAGTTTGGAATATTTAAGTTTTAAAAACTTATTAAATTTGAATCAATATTACCTTGCAAATGAATTATTGTGAAATATGATCTGGACACCTGGGCTCTGCTCATCAGGAACGTGTCTAAAAAGAAATTAGTTCAAGAACAATTTATAAATCATAGTCACATGATGCTAACAAGCTACAATAATAAAAAAAATAGTTGTAATTGTCTGAACATACATTTACATGTAGGTGTAGTTTTAACACAAGACAAATGGTGAAAACACAAACCATCTCCTTAACTTCTTTTGACTGTACATTTTTAAAAAGATATTACTGTATACATGTATTTAGTGAAACCCCTCAAAACAGGAACCTCTGTAAACCAGAATTCCTTTAAAACCAGAGGTTTGGCACTCCCTTTTTAAATATCAGTACAAATCATAACCGCTTACCTTTTAAAACCAGACGTTTTACTTAGTCTAGAAAGGTTTCACTGTGACAGTGAAAGAGGAAACGTGTCGATACCACAAATAGGTAAATAAATGTATGCTACACACCACAACTGTTACTATACATTTACCTGTGTCTAGGAGACGGGTTGGAATGGGACAAAAGCAACAGATCCATCAAAGAGATCAATCCTATGACCTATAACATCACAGACAAGAGCTCTACCTGAATATTTATGAATGCCAAATGGATTGGATTGGAAATAATTTAATGTGCATGCTCAGAGCAAGCTGTTGTAGCATTTGCTGGTGTACAAATGTACACGTAGTTCTGGCATGGGTTTGGGATGGAAAAGAAGTGGCTCGCATGCTCAAACGGTCAAGCACAAGGAAGTTAGGCAGCCTAATGCAAAGAACAGAAGAGTATGTACATTTTTTCTTCTTTTCTGAATTGGAGTTAGAAATGGTCCCTTTAGGGAGTTAGATCTAGTAAGGAATATTATGAAAGAAATGTTTTATTTAACAACGCACTCAACACATTTTTTATTTACATTTATATGGTGTCAAACATATGGTTAAGGACCACACAGATAATGGAGAGAGGAAACTCGCTGTCGCCACTTCATGGGCTACTCTTTTTGATTAGCAGCAAGGGATATTTTATATGCCCCATCCCAGACAGGGTAGTACATACCATGGCCTTTGATATACCAGTCGTGGTGCACTGACCGGAACAAGAAATAGCCCAATGGGCCCACCGACTGGGATCGATCCCAGACCGACCGCACAACGAGCAAGCACTTACCACTGGGCTAAGTCCCACCCCGAATATTATGAATGCAAATTACAAAAACTAGTTTAACAAGCATTTTGAGAGTACATGTACTTCTAAAGCAATACATGTCCTCTTTCCAACCCAAAATGTTTTTGTGTCTCCTAAATTCGCCATGAAAGTCAAACTTTGGAAAATTAATATATATATATATATATTAATGTCTGTAGACAGATGATAGTAAGAGAACTGCTGTATAAAATTTGTCAAAGTGCATGAAATGCTGTGTAGAGTTCAATTTTAAGACATTTCAAACCCATAACCACCTAGTAGTGGCACTTATTGTTTGTTTTGTTTTTATTATGTTCCCTCAAATTATTTTCACCTAAAGAAAATTTAATTGTATGATCTTAATGTAATTCTAATTTATACATGCATTTGATTCTTGAAATATTAAAAATATACACAATATTGCAGAGCTCTGTACTTAAAGGCCATTTTAAGGCTTTTAAAGTTACAATAAAAGTACTTACATGGACATGTATAATAATTATAATAATAATAATAATAATAATAATAGTAAAACAAAATATATTATTACCTTGTTGAATCAATAAGCTTGGCAAACCTCAAAAATTTATTACCTAATTTTTGTCAAGGAAGTCTTTATTAAAAGAAAAAAACAAAACAAAACAAACAAATAAACAAATGTATGTACATATAAGTGTTTTTTGGGTATGGTCAACAGTTTTTCATTTATTTTAGTTAAAATATGTTAAATGTACACCAAATGGGCTAATATAGTGTTTCTCAAACCAAAACATACATGTTGGCGCATTTAAAAATTTTATTTCTGGGAGTAAACTTTAAGGGGTTGGAACAGGAAAAAGAAAGAAAAAAATGTTTTATTTTAACGACGCACTCAACATATTTTATTTACGGTTATATGTGTTGGAACAGGATGCTCCTATCTTTTTCGAGGATGCCAATACAAATTAGGCCTAATAAAAAATATGTTTCAGGTCTCATCCTTGAAAAAAATAGGGTAGGTTTTTTTTTTTAAATAGAACCAAACCGAGAAACCGTAATCAGCTGAGGTGTTCCAAATCTAGTTTGCTAATTGCAAAAAATTAGGGAACATGAAATTTAATTTTTTTTGTATCTTTCCTTAAATCATTTCAGTGTGGCCTAAAAAAATATGTGTGTGTGTTTCCGAAAACCCCAACACATCCTAATTTTTTGTAGTGCCGGATATTTTGAAAAGCCCCCCCCGCTTCCAAAAATATCCATTACTGAAAAAATTAGATAGGTTGGGAAACCCGGAAACACACACACATATTTTTTTCATCATGAATTGGCTAGATTACATTGTGAAAAAATACATATTAGATATGTATTCTGAATTTGTTTCCATTAGCAAAACTTAGATGGGAAAAACCAAATCAGAGAATGCGTCCATTGAGAGGCTTCAAGGCTATGACCCAAGCACATCTGGTAAGCACTGTACCGACTGGTAAAACGTACCTCAGAAATCATTATGGACCATCAACAAACAATTCAGGTGCAGTACAGATCTATGTTCTTTCCAAAAATGAAGTCAACTCATCAGAATTTGCATCCACATTTGGCTAGTGGACTAGTATTTCCGAGTTTCAGTTCGGAAATACTGAACAATTTTTAAAATGGCTAATATGAAACATGCTACAGTTCCCTCTAAAGACTGTCTCCTTAACTGACCGACAGGTACATTATGTATGTCACAACCTACAGGTAGTTACCAAGGGAGCAGGTCAACTTGCCCCAAAACCACTCACCGTAGTGACTAGTTAACTCCCTCCACCTATGTAGTCAAGTCACTCCCAAAAGTTACAAACTCACCCCAGTGTTTAATCAACTCGGCCGAGTCATGTCAGCACTTTGACCAATCTGATTAAAATTAGCTCTACTAGGTCTAGCCAGTAGATCTAACAGCATTGCGTGGACTCCCATGTCCAGGTGACATTTCATCTATAAATAACAATTTAAATATCAACCAATTATACTTCGCCTATAGCGTTATTCGGGAACATACAAATTTTAAAAATATCGGGCGAGACTATTTATGCAATAGGCGAACATGCTGGTCTATTTCAACATTGAAAAAAAACAGGGGGAAAAGTGCAGTAATAAACTTTGGATTGTATACTAGTATAAACTGATTTTATGGCTATACCATAACAGGTTTTTTTCGTCTTTAAACAAATTTTATATAAAATTTTATGTTGCAATTAGTTTCCGGCATACTTCATAATTTACCCGAATTATTTCGTATACGCTCAGCATTATCCTGAATGTTATCAAATTCTTTTTAAATCACTGGCATGATTTTGCAAGTAAGGTTTTGATTGGTCAAATGAAAGGTCAACTGGACATGAGCTCCAACGGGCTGCTGTTAGATCCACATGTAATAGTAGAGCTAATTTTAATTAGATTGCACTTTGACTTGCACGTGCAATTTTTAAGTAGCCCAATTTAAAACCTTTTTTTTTTAATTTAGTATACTTGGCATAGGAGATCAGTTTCAATGGGCATACGTAACTCGGTTCTAAAGTATATTAATGTTTATAAAGAGGTACTTGTTATGCAAATAGCTAGCTTTTTATTACTATTTCTATCGTTCAAATGAACACTAAATTGGCTGTTATGTAGCAAATTTATGTATTTTTCCATTTCTGTTTGCCGAAATATTTTGTGGATTAGAATACAGCCAGAACATTACATTTTGGACATTCCAAAATAATTCACTGAAATGACTGCGTGAAATTTTCGCTGCCAGGTGGGTGACTCATTGACTTGCCCTACGCTATTTTCAGTGAATTTGCTCCATCACTTCGTAAACTAATCAAGACTTTACTTTGTTTTAAATAACATAATTAACAATGGTGGACTTTATTGTTAATATTTTCACATTTGTGTCAAATTACAGATTTGTATTATTATTCTATATACCACTCCTTATCTATCATATTTAATTTAAAGTGGAGGTGGGAATTTCTGACAAATTTCTATTAATTTGTTCTCTTGATTCGAAGAAGACATAAATATTAATTAAAATATGAAACTGTGTTGCCACTTTTAAATCATGTGATCTGTGCTTTGATGTGTTTTCATTGGTCAGTTGGTAAATTCAGCTCAGTGAGATTTTTGCCACATATATATACTATTAGTATTATACATACTACATAGCATTTCTGTCAATATCTGTGCTTGATTTTGCTGCATGTGCCATGTTTGCTATGGCTATTTCAGACCCACCAGGTTACCATAGCATGGTAAAATTGGGAGGGGGATTGTTTTCTAGTCAAGTTTAGTCCCTTAATTTTACTTTTTATGATACATTTATTTACAATTATTTTACAAGTGACCATTAAAAATAACTTTGTTGCTCTTAAAATTGTTTATTAAAATTTATTTTTGACTGCTGCCATATTTGAGGAAAGTATTGTGAATAAATGGAACTACAGGCCAAAATTTAAATATAGAAAATCAAATCCAAAACCAAAACAATTAATTGTACTATCCAAAAACACTGGATCAGACATTTAGAGTTTATGGAAATTATCATTTACATGTACCGTGTCGGTAAAATCACGGAACTGAAATTGTGTTTCCCATGATTATTATATCAAGTATGATTATTCAACAAAAATACTACATAATAAAACAATTTCCGATGGGTTTCCATGATCACAAGGCACGGAACCGAAAAAGTGTTTCCCATGAAATTTGAAATCCTATATCATATATGGCCTGCTGTTTGCATTTACAAAGACCTCACACAAAAGGATACGTTCATATTGAAGCTTGAAATTTGTAGTATTCTGCTCAGTGTTCTTTGTAACAGAGTCTGTTTTGTCTTGGGTCTTTTTCAAGACATTTGAGACGGGGACATCCTTTTGAACTTCGCACACACTTTCACTTTCACAATTGGGGTATGTATTAGTCTCATTGTCGTCACTACCAGACGATGAACTGGAATCGGAATCAGCAGTATTAAGTACGACCTTCGCATCATTTCTCGGAATTTCATCTTGCCTAATAAATGTGCCGTGTGCCTCTCTCGTCTTGTCAAATTCTTCAAAAAGACTGGAATCGCCAAAAATATCAGCCGCCATATTTGTTTCCTTCTTGTGTGTAATCCTCCTTTTGGTAGAAGCATTTAATTAGGTAATTACGTAGAAAGAACATGTCTATATAAACACGACCTGGACTGCTAATTAACCAGCTAACTGTCACACTTAGATTACATGCCAATCAGAGAGTGACGAAGTTAATTAGACATAATTGCGCTAATAGTTCATCCAATACACACAAGAATATCGGCTGCAATGTTGCCAGCTTCTGCTCTCTTGTCTACTTACCCATCTATTCATCTACGACATGTATCGTGCATATTTTTCTTTGAAATTATACTAAAAATAAATTATGAAACTTCACAGGCATATATCAAATCATGAAGAAAGTAACCGTGTGTCTTGACGAAAAAGCACAATAGTGTTTGACACCATTTGCAAAGAACACACGTGTATGCATTCATGAATTATGTCAGTACAATTACATGTGATAAATCACAATTACCAAGTGTTATTTTATGAAATCAGCCAATCCACAAAATATGTAAGTTGACTGGATATGACCGTTAGAGACAGATGAGTGGAATAAAGATGTCTACAACAAATTTGTCGGTAACATCCGTCTGGCATATTATAGTATGTTCGGCTCAACTGAATACATCCAATTCTGTTGATAGTCCACTAAAAATATTTCTATAAAAATAGTAAAAGAATGTTTTTTTTAGCCAAGTGGTAAAGCGCTTGCCCGATCAGTCTAGGATCGATTTCCAACAGGTGGATCGAAGGGGCTATTTCTAGTTCAATCAGTGTACACGAATAGTGTAATAAAGGCCATGGTAAGCTCCAAGTGATGATGCATATATACAAGATCCTTTGCTGCTAATCGGAAAGAGTAGCCCATTGCGTGGCGTCAGCGAGTTTCCACTCTCATTATCTCATTATTTGGTCCCTAAATATATTTTCGACGTAAAGGTTCTATACATGTGCAAAACCTTCCTCCCGGCATCCCTTCAGCGGAACTTCGATGCCCTAATCATTGATAGAGAAATGTACTTTCAACAACCAATACGCAATGGTATCCAAAGTAAATGTTTCCCTTCAACTGTCAACATTTTTGTTAAATGGACATGATATTCGATATTTATCACTTTCAGACAACTGTTATGTTTGTTCAACAGACTTTGTAAAGATGGTACGCATTATTACTAATACTACAATTGGGTTTGTATGATGTTTGTTCAGTGTGCGGACCCATGTATCGTACTGTTACGCGATATCCGATATCGTACGTTATCAATTACCGTGGTACCTAAGGCTAAGGTCGATGACAATCACTTTTCGCACCCTTGTTTTGGGTTCGTACACAATAAATATAGCATATCTTACCATAATTTCACTTGAAATCCATATTTCGTAAAAGGTACAATTTTTTAATCACAAGATTTTCTTCAAACACATTCAGATGCATTAGTAATGTTCAAACAAAATTTTTTTAATAGCAAGTTTGCATTGGAATTTTTCCAGCATTCTTAAAACGGAAACGTCATGTACCCAGTGTATAAAGCGATTCAAAGTGACGTCATTGGAATACTGACGTCATTCAAATTCATAATTAGCTATATTATTACAATGCTTCGCCACATTAAAATAAAAACTGGTCTACTAACCTTGACCCCTGACAAAATATTAGTTTTAAGTTTCAAAAGATGAAAGAAATAAAAAGTACCTTTTGTCAATATATCATCATATCAAAAAATTGTATGAAGCCAAAACAAGGGTGCGAAAAGTGACTGTCGTCGACCTTAATAAATACATAAGCTGTGAAGTCAAAGACCGGGAGATTACATCACGCCTAAAATGGATATTTAAAAAATGTTTTATTAAATATTTGTGTATATGGAGCACAACAGAAGAACATGTAACTTTTGCAATCCACACACGTACGTTTGTTTGTTTTGTTTAACAACACCACTAGAACACATTGATTAAATCATCAGCTATTGGATGTCAAACATTTGGTAATTCTGACAGGTGGTCATCAGAGGAAACCAGCTACATTTTTTTCTAATGCTGCAAGAGATCTTTTATATGCACTTTCCCAGACAGGAAAGCACATACCACAGACTTTGACCAGTTGTGGTGCACTGGTTTGAACGAGAAAAATACCAATCAGGTGAATTGATCCACCAAGATGGTTCAATCCTGCGACACCAGCACCTGAAATGAGCACTCAACTGACTGAGCTAAGTCTCCCCCCCCCCACACACACACACAATCACCACAGAGATGATAATAATCACCAATTGGTTGCTTGTCATTTAGTCACCGAGTAGGCTTGTGCCATCACTTGAGGATGAAAATGTATGTGTTTTTTTGTGCTAAATTCTATATTATAAATAAATATAAAAATCTGGCTTGTGACACCCACTAGAGACTGTGCAACCACCCCCTCCAAATATCATTCCAACGACCCAGAGATACATTGGACTAGTTAGTGTTGTAAGATAATTTTAAGGAATGCAGCAAAGATATCAGTGTTTTTTAAAAATATCATCAACTCTACACTGTTTTTATGATAGGACAAGGCTGGAGCATAGTTAGTGTCGACACTTGTCAATGTTTTATGACCAAACAATTGTTTAAGTATGCTGTTTAAAACAGTCAGTCACCTGGTTTCAAGTATGTGTGGCAGGGAACATTTTGTTCAATATCGTGTCGCGATTCACTATGCAAGTTTCTAGGGTTGTTGTTGGTTTAAACAATATTTATTGCCGTTCAAAAACAGTAGCAGTCTGGGGATTGGCCAACAGGCGTTGTCCTATATTAAGGCCTCTCCAAACATTTTACAATATGAATATATTACAAGGGTTGTTGTTGCCATGACACATGTAAGTGATTTAAAATCGCTGACCCTTAGTTAGTAAGCAGTGCAAATCATTTTCAGCTTAAGTTATACATTTTGCAAATCCCATGTTAAGCTTAAATTATCAATTACATTAGCTACAAATTATTTTTCATTTCAGTCAAAGGTGAAAGCTATTCCACTGTTTCTGGCTACAGATATCTTAAATGGCATTGAACAAGACAAGAAAAACTTCTACAGAATACACAGTCGCTTTGCAAAAGATGGTCTGGCAACAAAACTGACTTTTAAGGGTAAGTTAGTAACAAAGGTTGTGCATTCATTAAAACATATTCTCTAAACTTTTTGCTATCCATTGTATTATTAATGTATTGTACACATTGGACATGGCATACCACCATATGGGCTCCAATTTTTGTAGGGGCAGGGGGTGGAGGGCGCAAACCAATTTTTGCCCCAATTAGAAAAAAAATCCCAAATCTGGATGACATTTATTCATATTAGCATTACTATCAATCAGTTATATAGGGTTGCAAACAAATCCCTATGCATTTTTACATGGATTACAACTAATATTACGAATAAAATGGATGAAAATATATGGTGAAAAGTTTTCTGGCCATGTCATTTTGCCCAAATATCTCCATAATGTTTGTCTGAATTCGAAGATTTGCAAACCACAACTCTGGTTTTCATTTAAATATTTACCGATATATACATTAGGTATCAAAAGTACAATAAACTTCCTTTTAAACACACATAGATTCTAGATGCATGATAGCAATTTCTTAGAATATTTGGTTGCTAAAGAAGGAAAATGAACAAACTGAATACTGGTACCCTCCAAAATTTATTTGGTCAGTTAAAACGGGTTTGTGGATTTGGCATTTGCTAACTCTTACAGGTAATGTGTATATAGTGTAATTTATTATTAACAGTCAACAAATCCTGTTAATTTGTGACGATGTTGGTTTCAGATGCAGTGTTGGTGGGTATCAACAACAGCAGTGGAATCTGGTTCTACTCGGTGCAGGGACTGTTTCAAGCCGTGTTTGAATATCACAACAGGAAGACGCAGAGACTCTGTATGGTAGAACTACTTGTAAGTAATTGTAGTTTATCCCAAGCAAAACAATTTGGCAACCTAGTAAAATCTTTTGGTTATTGTTTCGTGATGTGAATCTGTGATTGATTTCTTAAATCTATTTCTATCGGTGCAAATTATAAAAACATGGATGTACAGTTACAGAAATGAATGAATGTTATCCATGAATGTACATCAAAGTACATCACATAAGATAAATATTTGTTTAACCACACCTGTGCACATTATAAACTGCAGGTATTTGGTATCTATACTATAATTATGAAACTAGTGACGTGATCAAGATTGGCCACATATGCCTTACACTTTCCTATGGACAAGACACTACATACCACAGCTTTTGATGTTCCAATCATGAAAAATATGTTCCATTATAAAACGTAAAGTAGGGGTGGGGGGGGGGGATACCTCAGACCTTGCTTTTTAAGGTGTGCGGGTGCAATCGCGTTCGTACAGTGCATGTAATTTCAATCTGACGAGTGTGAAAAACAGCTCACGTTACACTCAACAGACGGCGCACGTAAAATCGATGGGTATATTTATTTCCACTGTTTATAAAAATCAAGTTTTCATAGCTCATTTAACTGATAGGAAGGTCCTTTTATTAAAACAATAAAATAAAAAAACATGGCAGTGGCTTCCATAGTCGTTAAACTGGTATTTCTGTTGAACAAATCAGGAAATACTGGTTTAATAGTTTTGTAGACGTACCAGTCAAAATCCAATCGGAGCTACACTGCCTATTTTAGTTATTTTGGAATGACTTTTCACTCGCCTTAGCATATTGTGGTGTGCAATTTTCCACTCACCTATAATTTTCAAAAACCAAGGACCGATACCTCAAAAATTGGTTTAATCAGTGACTATAGTGTATTTAACAAGTGTTATTACAACACTTGGGTCTAGAGTATTTGTGCAGAAAACAAGTGTCAAGTATCAGAATAGAAAAACTATGGCTTTTAAAGATACTGTTAGCCGAGTATATATTTGTATTTTTGTAACTTACAAGTGCATATCTGAACCTGGTTAAGTACATGTATTAACAGTGCATTATTTATTTGGATCGATTTCTTGTAATAGGGCCTACCTTATTTTACAGAATTTATGGCTGGCACGTTATGACGACAAATTGGCTTCAGCTGTTAGTGTAGAAGTGAAAATGACAGATGAATTGGCAGATATTGAAACATCATCAGCTATCCAGTCGGATATAAACATTACTGCAACAAATCTGCATTCAGCAGACAGTGTGTTGAATACTAATAGTGAACTGCAATCAACTACCAATGATTTTTCTAAATCTGATCTTAAATCTGTAGCTGCTAACTGCAAGTCAGAAACGACAGTAAATTTAAGTTCCAAAATATCTTTACCATGTGCAGACATTTTGATTCGTGCTAAAGATGAACAGTTGCTGAAAGGTGACAAGCCAAACATAATTAATATTTCAGGATACAACTCAATGAAAGATCTTTTAAACAGCTTTTTGCAAGCATTAAAAACAGAACATGAGAGATTTCCTCGTACAACATGCATTGATCCATCACAAATGGAAACCGTTTGCTGTGTTTTAGAAGTGCTCACAGATGAATTAAATGAGTCATCCCAAGGATTTCCATTTGATCTCATAGCTCGATATCAGGCAGAGGTTGAGAAGCATTCACCTCCCTTTAACAAGAAAAATAATTTTGACATTTTATGGAATCGAGATATAGCTCTGTGTGTTATTTCTGATTGGCTAGGAGAGAACTTCAATCAGTTAGAACCTGAAATTGCTCTGAAAGTTGAGAAATTTAAAAGTGATCACATTGAGTGTATAGACAGCTTGCCTCAAGCGGAAGCCATGATTGACATGTTGTTTCCTTCCTGTATGAAATGTCTTCTGTGTTCCTGGATTGGCATTCGTGAAGACAGTGCTGAACCAAGTCTTTTTGTGGATCACGATTATGGTAATCGGTCAAAGCGATGCAAACGTAGTTATCAGACGAGTCGGAACTTATTCCCATTGATTCAAATAATATTAGAGTTCACAAACAATGCTTTGATTTCTGGAGTGGCTCATGTGGTGTTCACAAGACTTATGCTAACAACATAGTTTGTCATATTAAACGTCTTATAACTTACAATGTATTTTGTACTTCTTTTGCGGGTTTCTATTATTATTATTTATTTTAAATAATTTTGTGTATTGAGTGGTCCCAACACAATATTGAGTCCGACACCTAAACATTTTCTTTGAAAAATGAATACAAATAATATACCAATACAGAACAATTCAAACTGAACACTTCTATTCAGGCGTTCATTATTACTGGCATCCAAATCCATAAACATTTATCATGTCTGTGATTAAAACCACATTTGGAAATGCAATTTTTACCAATCTCCAAAATAACCCATCATGATCCCCAGTCGAATCAAACATACACTAAAAAACAACAAAACCAAACTACTAAGAATATGTACATTTTAATTGTGCATCGACAATTATACACATACAAAACCAGCCATACATGATCAATTTAAATTAATGCCCTATATACTATTCTCACAAATCACATGTAAACATTTAAAATAAAAATATTGTACATGGACTATTTAGTTCAGTATGCAGTTTACTTTACAACTTCAATCCAGAGCTGTCAAACTTGTATTAGTTTAATGGATGATATTATTATTTATTTAATAATCCAATCTTAACCAAATGTGTACTGTTTAAATAGCAAGTATAGGTATATTGAGGTAATTTATTATTCAGAAAACAAGATTATCCAACAAAGTACTTTTATGCATTAATTTAATCTTGGCAGAAAACAAATGTTTTAACCTTCTGACCTACAAACCAATATATTTTGTTTTGAACACTTATTTTAAATGGCCCAATAACTGGTTGGAGACAGAATGTGCAAGGTTTCTGCCAGAGGGTAAAACGGGTATGACGCCATACCCAAAATTGTTTGAAGATTTTTTTTTAAAGTTAACCTTTTGACAAAATTAATTACTCTATATCATTACTGTATGATTTTCTTTCTGGGGGAGACCGCCATACCTCCTGTTAACTGTGGTTGTATTCAATGCCATAGCACCATACCCAAACATTTCTTTCTGGCAGTAACACTGCTGTGAGGTATTATTTGTTACAAATCAGTTGAACAGATGCATTAAACTAATAAGAACTGCTTCAGGGCACAATATGTCAGGATAATAGACGTTGTGTTTGCAGTTATGCAATTTATTTATTCGAACTGCCAATCGTTCTGAAATCAAAAGTTGCAAACTTCAGAAGGTAACGAACTTAAGAGATAACTGACAAATTTAATTCACATAACTGAACAATCGGTTACCTATGTAAAAATCACATGCACTGACTTTCGGTTATTTATGGTTTTGGAATATTGTCCTCTGAGCTAATGCTTATAAAAAATTATTATCCCCCCGAAAAGAAAAAAAGATGCAACATACACCACCACCTCCAAGAAAGCAAAAAGTCCCACATTAAGCTGACAATAAGTACCCAAAAGTGGTCCATATTAATTTTGCCCCACAAAACATGTATGTGTGCTAGGAATCTGTTACTCATGTTCCAACTTAATACTAAGTGGTACCCCCTAAAACAAATCCCAGTATCAATCGACGTCTATTGTAAAATCATATGTAAAAAAAATAAAAATATACGGTTAAACTTAACAAGCAAAACAAGATTTCAAATGTTAAAATCATAATTCAAAACCAGATTTGTAAAAAAAAACCCAAACAATTATTCAACAATATCTGGATAACGATGTGGGCAAAGATACTGGAAAAGGTAACAGAAAGGTCTGTCTTCAGGACAATGTATTAGCATATAGTTCCATAATTGTGGCACCAGCCATAATGTTAATGTTTACAGGTTACTTTATAGCATCAAGATATGTCAACTGATTCAACATATGTGGACAAAAAAACATTTCGACTTGTTCTTCATGCTCCATATACGCACCACATGACTAGAATAAAGTTCATTTTAATAATCAATGTGCTTAACAGAGATAAATGTCAACCACTGACAAGATTTTAATATCTTGTATTAAGTAAACATCTGGTATTAAAAGATTTCCGTAATCGTAGAAAGATCAAGCTTAATGTAATGGGAAGTCTGTACCTTCATCGGATTTGGTTTCATTTAACTTTATAATTATTCTTATATCCAATCAAGGTTTAAGTACACTATCCTTGGCACATAGCCAGCAGTTAAAGGAGACATTCAAGTTGTACACTCACTCTGAGGTGGACAGGGTAATGGAGTACAAACTGAGATTCAGCTTCATTATTGCTATGTAGTTTTATTTATTTCTGTTGTGGTTCAGTACTTTCACTGGGCATTTGTTTCCTCCTCTCCAATTATATTACACATACTTCCGTAACTCTACTAAAAGACCCATTCCTTAGGAGAAAAGAAAGTCGGCATACAACTAAACTTTAAGCAAGATTACTTAACAATGGCATACTGAAAATAGGCCTTCAAAAGGTTTTGGCATATGTGACTCTTTTTGGGCAATTACTACAGGTAAATACAATACATTTGTTTGTTCTTTTTACCAAAGAAAGCACCCGATTATATGTCAGAATAATTAGTTTATGTGACTCATTAGGTTTTAGTAGCATCTAATATATGAAATAACTTTAATTGTCATGTAATGAATCTGACTGAACATATGCCTGCCACCATCATATGGTTCTAAGAGGTAAGCCGTTTCCATGGAGCCTGTAAAGCGCTTCACACACACAAAACAACCTTTGGTTTGTACAGAATCTGTCAAGTGACTCACACCAACAAAACAACCGGTTGACAACTAGAAATGATTAACAACCTGTGTGTTCACTCTGTAACAATGTATGTGCAAACTGTTTAACTTGGGTATCTGCGTCGTACAGACTGTTTGACTTTGAACTTGGGCATCTGTGTCGACAGTAAGCTGTCATGGTTAATACAAGTCTTTCTTAATAAAATATTATTTCCTTTATGATTCTGTCATGAATTTGGAAGTCCTGCCTCTTCTGCCTTTATGGAGTCTCTGGATGCCTTCAGTATTTCTCGCACACGAGACAAGAGATGCTGCAACACGCAAAGAGAACATATATAAATGTAATGCAGTTCCTGACAGTTTAATAAAACATTTAAAGTCTGGACTTTGTCTTCCATAGTCTGAAGACTTTTAAATCGCATGTAGCTGTTCAGAATTGATGTCTGGACTTAAATATTTTTGCAAGCACAGCTCTACAAGTTATTTTGATTGATGTGAAATACTAGTATATGTATAGACTTGAAACATTTGGTAAATTCGGTCTCATGTAAAGTCACTTTTTAACATTACAATACCCTGTAATTAGTTTAAATATGTAGATCAAATATCTCAATTATATTAAACTGACCAATAAATAAAGAGTAAAAAGAACATATTTACTACACAAACAATAATCTTCAGTGATAGAAATAAGCATATTTTTTCAACTGTCCACCAGACAAGTAATCTACAAATCTAGTGTCCATCACTATTTTTACTTATTTACCAAATAAGTTGTTAATTTTATAAAAGAGCAAGGACAATGTTTTTAATTGATCAAAATGAAACAGCATTATACATTTTTACTGGTCCACTGGACAACCACTAAGGCACATTTTGCTTGTCCGAACAGATTATCACTAGATTTTAAAAAATCAAAAGATCCATTAGTAAACAAAGTGTTAAATAATTACCTGCGAAACAGGTGCGTCCACT
Organism: Gigantopelta aegis; assembly: GCF_016097555.1. NCBI lineage: Eukaryota > Metazoa > Mollusca > Gastropoda > Neomphalida > Peltospiridae > Gigantopelta > Gigantopelta aegis. Next base: position 21,220,128 of record NC_054701.1, on the reverse strand, counting down.
TTTCTGGCTGCCGGAGATGCCTGCCCACTGTTGGCATTGCTACCCGTACTGCTCAGAGGCAGCGGATGATGTGCACCATTCATGTTGGTGTTGTCAACATTATGTGGTAGTGGTGATGGTTCATCCGGTGTTCTTGGCCTACATCACCAAAACAGAAATAAATTTACTAAACATCTTTCTCAGGGCATCTTTTGTGGAACCCACATTATTTAATTCATGAATGAAGCTAAAGTGACAATAATGCTTGAATTGACATTAGATACCATTTATCTTCAGAGTTATTTCAAAACATAGCTAAGGAGCAAAAGCGAGTTGTAAGATAAATGGTATGTAACAGACATGAATGTACTATTCTTTATCTCACATATTCTCAAAAACTAGTTTTAAACAAATATAAATGTTTTTTTTCCAAAAACATATTTGCAACTCTTATTCTTGCAGTTAAATTATGCATCAGAGCAATCAGTTTTAGGTTATCATATACATCATAGAACAATCAATTTCTATCATGATGGTTTTATTGATGATTGAGTTGTGGCAACTGGGTCACCACCTAGGAGCAGCCAATTGTATGTCTTTAAATTGATAACATAAATATATGTTATTGCAGTGTAATATTATTAAATAACGCATAATATTATCACCAATGGCTGTGTAAAAAAAATACAAAATTATCACACAAACATTTGATGGCCTTATTATCTACGGCTACTTGGGTGTTACCATAACTAAAATCAAAATGACATGGTTACCATGCAATATTAAATTCCTGAATTCTACTGTGGCTATTAGACAATAAAATTCCAAACTAAACATACCCCACAGGACTATGTGCTTCATAATGTTTTGGTGACTTAGAATTATCTTGTTCAACCTGTTCACTGCTCCCCGTTTTCATATCGTCATCACACTCTGCATCATCACTAACAATAACAATCGTGTTTATAGAGTCACTTTCAGTTTTCTCCTCATCCTGTTTAGATTTGGATTTTGAGTCTCTGTGTCGGTCTTTTCGTTTGTCTTTTTTCTCTTTGGATCTGTGTCTTCCTTTGTCTTCCTTATCACGACTTCTGTCTTTATCTTTATCTTTCTTCTTTTTCTTTGGTGACCTATGAATACCATAGAGATGTTAATAACAATATACAGGTAATCTAAACAACAATGACGAATCAGGAAATTGAACCACCCAAGACTTCAATGTACCGTATTTTCCCATGTATTATGCACACTTTATAAAAAAAATAATACAGGTTAAAAATGGGAGTGTGCATTATACATAACAAAAGAAATTGTGATGGTTGTAATAAATGTAAAATAAATGTACAAAAGCATCCATACCTCGCCAAAAAGTGCACAAAAATAGACCGTAAATATTTTTAATTTTTAATTAATGTAATAAATATTAACATGGTTAACTACAGGTTATGAGAAGGAAGGAAATGTTTTACTTAACATCGCACTCAACACATTTACAGGTTATGAGAAATCACTTAATTTTTACTATTAAAGTCCTTCATAGATATACTTAAAACCTTGCTATTCATTCATATTACTGTTCTCACTATAACACAGAAGAAAAACTTTATGGAGACCAGGAATCCCTCTTGTCACTGTGAGATTCATCCTGGCAGCAAACATCTCCCTGTGATATCATTACAAGAAGGAACGAAAAGAAGAAGAAGACTGTTCTCACTGTACTGATACTTGTATTTTTATCTTATATTTTAATAAAACATAACGGATTCAAATTGATGTGGGGTTGTTTTTGTTTAACCACATTTTGTTTAGTACAAAGTACGGTTGTCAACTTTATAGTGACATAGCAACCTCCTGGTATCCTAAGCGACTGTTGTTAATTTATTTAAATGCACAATATCAAAGCTTAAAAGCTCACTCACCTGTCATGCTTCTTGTGTTTTTTCGATTTACTACTGGGTGACCTTGACCGAGAACGTTTTTTACTTGGACTCCTTTCTCTTGACCGTGACCTTTTTCTGTGTGGAGGTGAGCGGATTAGCCTCTTTGACAATCGAGGATTCGGTAATGGCCACCACTCAGAAGGTGGAGGCGATCTCCTGGAAGGTGGAGATCTGGAACGTGACCTTCAACATAAAAATTAAAACTGTTATTGTGGAACATCTAATCATCACATAATACTGTAAACTGAAAGAAAAAATGCTTGCACCCAACCTCAAGTCGAGACATTTATATTTCATTGCAGTTGTTTTCAAAATTCACAATTGGCAAATATGGTGACTGCCAGAGCTATCCCTGGTTATGTATCATTACTTCCAGTGTCAAAGTAATGATGTATCTTTAACAAGTACGCATGGGACGTAGCTCAGTGGTAGAGTGCTCACTTAAGGTGCAATGGGTTCTAGGATTGATCATCCTCAGTGCACCACTCACATGTTTCCTCGATTCCATCCAACCCAATTATCCTATCTTATGAGAAAGGTCATATAAAAGATGCCATACTACAAAATGTTAGGAGAGTTTATTAAACAAATATTCCTTTCCTTTCCTCATTTCGCTAATAGTTTTCGTTATGATATACACCACTCCCTACAAAATACACCACTTATCACACCCTTACAATATATACCATTCCTTGTGACACACCACTCACCATCTGGCATTACTGAAAGCACTGGGTGGAGTTGGAGACCGTCTGCGTGATCTGTGATTGGGTGACCTGGAACCTCGCCTCGAATGGCTGGACTTCTTCCCAAGACTAGACTTGCCATGATGATAATCTATTTTCTCGATCTCGCTAGTAGAGACAATTCCGTCAATTCCGTCCTTACTTGACGACGCTCCTGGAGTTGATGATCTGCTAGTCAATGGAGAGGCTGAAGAATGAATTAATAAATGTTTAATGACACCCCAGGACCAAAATACATATCGGCCATTGGGTGTTCAAAAGAGAGTTTGTTTTGGAGTTTATTTTGTTTAACGACACCACAAGAGCACATTGATTTATTAATCATCGGTTATTGGATGTCAAATATTTAGTAATTTGACATATAATCTTAGAGAGGAAACTCACTACATTTTTTTTCCATTAGTAGCAAGGATCTTTTATATGCACCATCCCACAGATAGGATAGCACATACTACGGCCTTTGATATACCAGTCGTGGTGCACTGGCTGGAACCAAAAATAACCTAATGGACCCACTGACAGGGATCGATCCTAGACTGGCCGCACATCAGGTGAGCACTTTACCACTGGGCTACGTCCTGCCCCTTGGGTGTCCAACAAAAATAACTATATGAATAAGATTAGTATCTTTTTGAAGAAAATTTGGATCTTTTTCTCTTTTTTTATGAATACTTAACCTGACTTCTAAACTATGACACTTTCTACCTAATCCCATGGTCGGGCTGGAACAATCCAACAGCCAATCAGATGGCTAGAATTTTCTACTGTGTCAAAGCTACTTCTTTTTTTCCCAGGTGCCATAGGTCAGAGGTAAAGTTATGTATGAAAAGAAATTTGTTTTGATATAACATAATCTGCATTGGTCAGTAGGTATTTTATCTCATTTAAAAACTATTTTATAAACATTACATTGAAGAAAAATAAGGTAAAATTATAATTGAAGAATTTTGTTTTCGGTTGAGAATCATATTGCTGTATATAAGAATTGTTTTTTTTAAATCCTCCCATCATAGTTCATTCCTTGGAGTTGTTGTGGGGATCTTGTTTGACTCAGAGACCCAGTCAGCTTTGTCAGCAGGAGCTTAGGCTTCTATTACGGACGCCCAAACTGGATTGGTCGATGGGTAGTATCTAGACTAATATCAACCAAGGGTGAGAAATCTCGAGTGCTGAAGTCAGACATCTCTACTAGACCATAATATTGTGCATCGACAACTATTATGACTATAACAGTCAAACATTTTATGAAACTATATAGTGTAATGAAGATATTTTACACCAAATTTGTGACTCTTAAACACTGAAAATTTAAAAAGCAATTTAATTTTAACAAAATGTTGAAAACAACTTCTGATTGTTTTCTATTTTCATGAATACATAACCTGACCTCAAACTAACATGATTTACAGTTAATTTGAAAAGAAATTAATACAACTGCTAATTGGCCAAGAAGACCTACCTGGTAAATCTGAACTTAGGAGCGGACCAGACGCCTTGAGCTGGTTGATAAACATGGCTGCCTTTCTCTTTCTCTCCGCTTGCATCTGCTTCTCCTTGTTAGCTTGGGTTAACTTCTCACGTGCAACGGCTGCCAGACGGTCTTTGAATTTTTCTTCAGCTAAAACAATAGGTTCATTTTCACTGGTTTAAGAAACCGTACAATACATTATTATATCACAAATGTACAGACTAATAATTCCTGAAATCGACAGTGACCAAATACAGGATAACATTTCTACAGCCAACAACATTACCAAGTTTCTTTTGTAAGACTTCTGGAGGAATTTCACTTTTTGAGTCGGAGGTATGTCCTGCCTCGGAGAGAGGGGTTGAACTTCGCGAGATTTCATTCTTGTCTCTCTGTCCATCTGATTCACCTTTAAAAAGACACACAAAAAAAAACCCAAGTTAAATGAGTAGTTAAAAAAAGAAAAAGAGAGAAAAAAGAGAGAAAGAAAACCCCCTCCCAAAAAACAAATTAATACCGTATATCGCCGTGTATTAGCCGATTTTTTGAGCCTCTAAATACCATCAAGAGAAGAGGGGTCAGCCAATACACAGAGTCAACAAAAAATATCTATGAAAATACAATAAAATATTGGTATGTACAGAAATGCGATACTAACAAAAATTCGTCAGACAATCAAAACCTTACCGCTGCATTACTTAACCAGTACTTTTAACAGCCTCTATACCATACCAGTGTCCTTTGATTGTTTGATATACACAATAAAAGTTATTTTTATTTGAGAAATTAAAATAAATCAAATTTATTATATTTTTATTGTGTCAACAATTTCCGGCAAAAGCCACCGACAAGTAGTACCAGTATGTGTCATGTGATTGGAAAGGTCATCAAGTCTTTTCATGACTGCTGATATTTTGTCTTCAGTTGCAGATTTAATTGCTCAGAACTGATAGGTTTTTTTTACTTGCCGTCATTGTTGATTCTACAATTCTAAATAAAGCAAGAAAATGTTTTGGAAAGTTTTAATTACAATTTGTTTTAAATATAATGGTTATGCTATTGTTAATTTAATTAATCATATTCACATACTTTGTTTAACACCCAATAGCCAATGTGTTCTTTTTTTCTGACGAGTCATTAAACATTTGTTCATTCTTAATTTAATTACAGAGTATTCATTTTATACTTTCATTTGTTAGTTTCTTTTTTCTCAATCGTTTACTGTTTGAAAGTATAAAGACAGGACTTCAAGAATTTTTATAAAATCCACTAGCCATGGGATCAGTGATTTAAAAAATTTACTAGCCATGATTAAAAATTCACTAACCCTACTTTTCTTTTAAGTTAATACAATTTTACTAAATATAAGTAATAATCAGATATGTCATCTAAAGAGGGAGATAGAGCTTAAAAACACTAACATCTGGAGGTTGGGGCACGATATTAATATTTACAAAATAGACTTAACTGCAACATTTGATCTTTTTTTTTCACTAGCCGTCGGGCATAGCAAAAATAGTAGTTATTTACTAGCCCAACATTAAATATCACTAGGGCTACCATAATCTAGAAGCCCTGATAAAGATGAGGTCAAAAGACTCCATTTAGCAACATGTTGTACCTTCCCGCTCATCCTCACTACTTCCATAGTCAAACAGTGGTTTCTTCAGCTGTGTCACACTCTCCTGCTCTTTAGGTTTCATCTTGATGGAGAAACTAACTCCTTTCTGAGCGGCTGCTGCTTCCAGCTCAGCCTTCGCCTTTCTGCCTGACTCCATCTGCTGTTTAAGCAAATAAAGAAACCATAGTTACACTTCATTATCCTAATTCTGAAGGGAATTAACCTCAAGATTACAGAGTTTGAGATGGGGTTTTTGTACGGTGGTTACAGAATTCAAATGATAATAAAATGTTATACAATTGAGAAATGATTAACAACGTACCTCATTTTAAAATATGGCTATCAGGCATCTTATAAAGATAGTGAGAGAAGAAACCCACTCTTTCCAAACATGCTATACATATCAACAAGGAAAAAAAGTTCCTAGTTTGTTTTTGACAGGACAGCAGACCACAACCTTTGATATACCGGTTGTGGGGCACTAGTTAGAAAAAAAACCAATCAGAGAATAGGTTCACTGAGGGGTTATAAAGTAGAAATGAAGGATGGTACATTCCACATCCTATGAGGTGCCAGTCATGAAGCACTGATTGAAACAAGGAGTGGGGTTTAATGTAATGACCTATCACACCTTTACCACCTAAGTACTTATCTAACCACCAAGCCATCCCTCACTGCTAAATATTGTAACAAATTAACCTAATAGAGGTTTGAAACAACAGGTGGGATTTCTGTTTGCATTTCTTTAAAGGGACAGACCCTAGTTTCAACCCATGAACATTAACACTAAGTTTAGTTAGTCTACAAACCTTTTAGATAAAGTTACAACTGAGTGAAACATGAGTCTGTGACTTTGAAATGATGAAATACCCTCTAAAAATAGACCAAAACTCGACTCCATAACTGTTACTGCTCAGACACACATGAGTTTTTAAAAAATATTAAAAACACCAGGATGACCAAAAACACTTCGAATGTATGGAAATGAATAATCTAAACAATAAAATTTAAGTAAAGTATGATTTCAGTTATCAAAAAAATATGCCTTAGTGTTTAAAAACTAGGGTATGTCCCTTTAAAACACAATTGTATTATGCTGAACAGGCATTTGTAGACAATTTTTATATATATTTTTTATTTTATTTTAAAGTGTGATGTAATTAAATGTTTATGAAAATGTACCTAATTACAGTTAACTAAATGTTGTTGAAATGTTAAAATAGTAGAGTTATCTTTTAAAAACATACATGTATATATGTTATATTTTTAAAAAGATAGTACTTGTATGTAAATTTAAAAACTAATATTTTCCACAAAGATAGTTACAAACAAAGAGGCATAAACATTACACACACTAAAAGGAATCAAATAATAAAAATTACCTCCAAGAAGAGACACTTTTTGAAGTCGTAGTAGCGGAAATGGACATGATGTGGTAACAGGAAAGCAAATCTCTCATCCTTCTTGCTCTTGACAACCATCTCAAACTCCGCCCCATTCTTAGCAACGTACATGGCCATTCGATCAATAATTGGCTGGATATCAGGAGGGGGAGGTACTATTGAGGGAGGTGTGGCCGTACTTCTGAAAAACATAACATAATTTAAGTAAAGTAACATCAATATCAATACATTTAGCATTTTAAATTATCATAAGAAATAGCAGTAACACTGTTAAACACATTAACAGTTTTGGGGAAGAACTATTTTTGTGTACAATTTAGAAAACAATCTGACCTGATATGGTCAAAAAACTATTTAAATATGCATTTTAAAATGTACTGCATCGAACTGCTTCAACACAGAAATATGTTATTTTGTGTCGGACAAAATGACCACTAATAATAATAATAAGTGTGCGACTGTAAAAGCTTGAATAATGACAAATTTGTCCAGACATTCTCTGTGACTGACCACTTATTTCCAGGCTTGCAAACAGCATTTATTAACAGATATGTATTAGCATTTTTATTTGTCATTCAATGGAAATTCCAATATTAAAAATAAAAATAATAATTTCACAGTCTATATTAAGGTGCTAAGGATATATTACTCTAGTATGCCATACTCTGAACTATTTTCCAGCAGATTATCAACATCTTCTGTTAGTTGGGGATATTCATTCTGAGAGGGAAGAACAACTGGCTCGGTTCCAGGGGGTGGAGGTAATCCGGAATGACTAGAGCTGTAGTTTGGATCACTGATGAATGGTGGCAGTGGGGGTGGGTCCAATGTCGATGGACTTGCTTGGTGTTCCAATTCCAGTTTTCTCCTGTATCATAAGAAAAAGACAATGTCTTTAGAACATTTTTTAAAAGTTAAAAAATAACTGATTAAATGATTTTTTAAATAATATGTACATTGTATTTTTAACGTGTTTGTGTTGAGGACAAAAACTTGTTATTTTAAATAATAAAAATGCATAGCTCTTTCAATGCTTCTTGAAAACCACTGTATTGTCAATCTTAAATTATTATTAAAAAAAAATGTTGAGAAAATTAAAAGCTGTACATATTAAAATAATGTGATATTCAGTGGACTTTGTCCAAACTAACATCTGTGTAAATCAGATCTCTGTGTAAACTGGCACAATTCAGTAATACTACTCACTTTTGTTTTTCTGCCGTTTCGGCTCGACTCTTTGTGATTGACTTGATCAACTGACCATATGATGTTGTGTGTACACACACTTTTGGCATCTGGATGGGTTTGCTCACCTGAAAAATGTTTTTGTTTTCTATGAATAGTATCAGAATATTCTGTAATCTAAAGGAAAAACACAAGATGAAGAAATGGAAGTAGAGGATAACAAACATATTTTTAACAGTCAAGTGTTTAATAATTCACTACTTATACACATCAGGATTCAAATAACTTGCTGATCCTAATGTTTTTATCAATAATAATTAAATTGTACCTTAAATTTAGTTTTATAACCAAATCATTAAACATATTATAACTGAATTGTGTTTCAAAGACAATAATTGCAACCTAATTTGCCAGAGCTTGAAAACATTTTGAGTGCAGAAATAGTCAACCAAATCCAGGTTTCTCGTAACCAAAGAACATGCAACAAAATAACACTGACAACATGAGGTTGTCAAATTAATTTTTAGATGAAATCATTGTAAAAATATATGCCAGTTCAACCTGTATAAATGATGCAACTTTAATCTGTATCTCATTAACTGGCAGAGGAAAAATGAAAAAGAGAAACATTTAAAGTATTTTTACCGGTGGAGCGGCAGTAGCTGTACTAGAGAGGATCGGATGAAGATAGCCATGTGCATGATGAGCATTATCCTCATTACCTGTAAAACACATGTGGTAATATTCTAGTAACTGCATCCCAGTGAAATGGAAACACAATATATACTGTACTAAAGAGATACACATATAAAAAGACTTGAACCAATTTCAAAAACACTATAATCCTAATTTTGCATGTAAACCTACAAATGAAAACTAATTCTAATAGTTACAAACAGAACACATAATCTACTTCGATATACATATGTATGAATACTTTTATTTGGTCCTTATTCAGATCGATCTACAATAATGATATTATTTTCTGTGTGAAATAGAAGCAAAATACTTTGATAGTAAGTTTAAAAAACCCCATTTAATTCAACTTCAATCATTTATCAGAATAAAAGAAATATTCAAAGCAGATCTAAACATTTTTTTATCTCTGTCTTCACTTACAAAAAACAAACTTTACAAATAACACTTACTGTTTTGTCGCTCAAGCCCGACCATCTTTGGTTTGAATTTCCCTGATTTGATCATCTGGACCATGTGTTTGTAGTACGCATTCAGTGGATCTTCGAACGAAAGGAACTTGAACTGCGCGTTACCTCCCTGTTTGATCTTCAGAATAATCTCCATCTGGGCTCCATGCTGGGCGGTAAATTTGGCAGTTTTCTCTATTATTGTGTTCTGTTTCACAGACGATGGCTGTAAAGGAAAGGAATACTTCTTTAACTACACCTCAACACATTTTATACTACAGCCACTTGGGCAATCAATCAATCAACCATTTGGCATGTGCTTACATCCAATGAAGAAAGGAAGGAAATGGTTTATTTAACGACGCATCTAACACATTTTATTTACAGATATATGGCGTCGGACCACACAGATATTGAGAGAGGAAACCCACTGTCGCCACTTCATGGGCTACTCTTTTCAATTAGCAGCAAGGGATCTTTTATATGCACCATCCCATTGACAGGATAGCACATACCACAGCCTTTGATGTACTAGTTGTGGTGCACTGGCTGGAGCGAGAAATAGCCCAATGAGCCCACTAATGGGAATCGATCCCAAAACTTACATCCAATGAAGGTTCAGCCATGTTTTTCAAATTTCCAGAGGAAATCCAGAGCTATCATATAAGCTACTACTACAAAACAGCAGCAAGGGATCTTTTATATGCACCTTACCAGGCAGAAAAGCACATACTATAGATGTCAAGAGAAGAAACCTGGGGTAACCACACAGGCTAACCTTTATGAAATGCATCATGGGGGATTGCACATAAAGGGATCACTCTACCACTGAACCACGTCCTATGCCTTGCTGGTTGCTATGTTATTCAAAGTGAGTTGTGTACTCTGTAAACTAAGATATACAATGTTTCCCCCGCGAACGTCATTTGCAGACCATGGCCATTTTCCTACAGAACCATTCATCTGAACTATTTGCTAATCACAGTGATGGAAAGTTCATCAAGAATGTCCCATGCATTCATGCAATCTTTGAGTGCTTAATTTGCACTTCGAGTGTTTGCCATCCCCATAAACTTAAATCCTGGGGGAATTGCAGGAATATTAGTCCAAATAAGTAACATTTAAATAGAATCCTGTAATGGTTGATGATGATTTTCCCTCCGACATCCCAAATGAGAATTATGAAAAAACATTTGCAACAAAATAAATGTGTCAATTCAATTCTTTAGAAAGGTTCTATTAGCCAGAAATATATTCAATAATTGACAGGTCTGTCAGAGAATTCAACAAAATAAAATTAGCTACAATTGAAACAACCCCCCAAAACAAAACAAACAAACATCACTTGTATGGTCAAAGTTATGTTAAGTAACTTAACTGAATATAATCAGTAAACAATCAATATATACTGATGGAAATAAATAAAGAACTAATGACTGCATCAAAAATCAATTCATATTGTCAGAAGTTGACTGGGAACATATAGGCAGCACATTCAACACTACAGATATTCAATCCCACATTACAACTGTGTATGAAATACAGACATTACTACGCTAGTTGAGAATTAAATATGTTCTACAATTTGACATGTTCCCTTATTTCTTTCCATCAGTATATAATGACATATTATCTCACAATTTGACAGCCTGTCGGAACCTGGAGTTCTGGAGGGGCCTCAAATGGTAGATCTTCCGGAGCAACAGGTACATCCTCTGTACAAAATATCAACATTGAAATCAGCATGGAGTAACTGAGGTCATCATTAATAACAATGTGGTTTAAAATACTACTTCAGTACAGGTTGATTTGTAATTATTTAAAAGGAGTACTTAATGGAGGTCATCATTAATAACAACATGGTTTAAAATACTACTTCAGTAGAGGTTGGTCAGTAATTATTTAAAACGAATATTCGAGGTCATCATTAATAAAAGTGTGGTGTGTAAAACACTACTTCAGAAGAGGTTGGTCAGTAATTATTTAAAAGGAAATAAGATGAAAGGAAAGCTTATTTAATGACACCTCAACAAACTTTAAATAATAAGGTTGTTTAGTTATTTTAACATTGTCTCCACCCAGTTTTATTTCTCAAATTTGACTTGACCAGCATGGCTTTGATTTGGGGAATTTTAAGGTAGCTTTACAAAAAAAAGGGAATTTTCAGTTTCAATACAAAAACATCTCATTATGTTTAGTTAGAATTTAAAAGTAATACTATACATGTACTCAAATTTATTCAAATTAATATATCTATTTTGTATAATAGGGAAGGGAAGGGGTGTTTGTCAAGAGTTATGAATTCAATCATATTCAAAATATATCTTTATATCATAATAAAAAATGGGAATTATTTACATTCAGATTGGGAATTCTTTACTCCAAAATTGGGAATAAAAAAACAACACAGCCTTTCGGCAATGGTGGGGAATGGTGCCGATTATCGGAGTTTAAAAACATAGCTGATAAAACACTGCCACCGTAAGAGGAAATTCACTATTCTTAGGTAACACTGAAAAGCAGCAAGGCATCTCTTATTTCCACTTTACCTTGTTTGGTCTCCTCCTCATCCACTCCTCCAGGCTGTTCATAGCTGAAGCCAACCGCCTTGTAACCTTCTTGAAGAGATTCGTAGTATCGTTTCCATTCTTCCTCTGAAAAACAAACTTCATTCAGTCATATTTTGTTTTTGCACTACCAGTACTTCAAAATGTTATTATAATCAGGATTTAAATTGGGATAAAAAAAAATTAAATGTTGAAAATTTTAAAAAAGCCCCACCTGAAAATGAAAAGCCAAATTCAACCAAATGAAGGTTCATTAAATATGCTAATTTTCAAAATATGTTTCAAATGACAATGTTAATCTCTGCATATAAATGTAGGAAACTTGGAATTTGTTACACTGCTAGTTTTTTGTTTAATATTGACATTAAAATACAGATTTATTAAGTATTAGAAGATACTGTGCCTTTAAATGGCTTGGGAAATATTTGTTTACATGCACATTTTATTAATTATATATTAATAACATATTTTAATCTTTATAACTTTACTTTTGAATAGAACTGCATGAAACACAAAAGATGGGACAAAATCTGATAATGAGATACACATGGATTTATGTTTCAGTGAATATGACTAAGCATTACAATGAATACATGAATACAACCTTCATTAAACATATATTCCTACCTTTTGCCCAATAGAGAAAATATAACCTGTCTGTGTAATAAATGTAACGTATCATAGAGAAATATAACCTGTCTGTGAAATAAATGTACCATATCATAGAAAAATATAACCTGTCTGTGGAATAAATGTACCTTATCATAGAGAAATATAACCTGTCTGTGGAATGAATCCTTAAAGATATAGTAAGTATATATTCATTCCACAGACAGGTTACACTTTTTCTATGGGGAAAATATAGAAATATTTGTTTAATGATACCCCAGCACATTGTTTGGGAAAAGCGGGAGTCTACTGAGTGGGATCCACCCTGCTACCCAGAGCTAAGCCTTTCTCTAGTCTAATGAATCCATTCAACAGATAGGGGTTTTTCTCATTCCAACCAGTCAGGGATGTGAGAGGGGCTGGAACAAAAAAGCTTACTGCCGCCGGGGTCAAGGGCCCCTGAAGGAAAATTGTTGTTTGCAACCCCTGGAACTGCCATAAATTGCATTCAAAGCTAACAAATATAAACTGGTTATAACTAATAATATAAAGCACACATAATAAACTTGAAACCGTGAAAATATACAAACGAACCTTGTGTGTTCAACAGTATTGAACATCATGTTTTGGGGTTGTTTTTTTAGATGAAATGGAAAAGTGCATTTACGCGTTTCCGCATAGCTCTCACATCTCTGAACCAGTGCACGACAAATAGTCAAAGGCCGTGGCATGTGCTTTCCTGTCTGTCTGGAAAATTCATATAAAAGATCCCTTGCTGTATTAGGAAAAATGTAGCAGGTTTTCTCTGATGACTACGTGTATGAATTACCAAATATTTCAAATCCAGCAGCCAATGATTAATTAATCAATGTGCTCCAGTGATGTCGTTAAACAAAACAAACTTTTTCTCTAATGGAAAAGGTTAAAGGTCATCCAAACCTTGATACATTTCTGCTTCGGCAACATCTGTGTGAAGTTCGAGATATCTCTCTTCATTGCAGGCAGCTTCAATATGTTTCTCCTTCTCAGAGAGCTCCTGGTCTTCTGCCTTCAGGTTACTGGCATCATACGCCGATAAGTCATAAAGATGACCTCTACCATCATATCTGGGAAAACAATAAGTATAATGAGGGCGTGTTCAAAAATTGTTTAAAAACCTAATTATATGGTTATTCTAAAACCAATAAATTAAAAGAAAACAAATAGAGTACAATATTAGTGGTCAGCATAAAACTGTATTACATATATGAAATACATATTATACATAAAAATGTAATAAAACTTTGCTAATGAAGAACTAATGAAGAAATGAAATTGAATTATACATATCACAATTAATAACCTACTGTAAGGTACCATATATTATACATAAAACTTTAAGCTAACCTATTTGTCCATGATACTGAAATATAAACTGCAACAAAGACATAAATATGTGTGAATTTGTTTATTCATGCATGGAATGCTTGCTAGAGAATGTGATTTGACCAGTTACTCTGTGTAGTTTCCGATGCAGTATAAGGCTCCATATATTGTGTATTTTATAAAGTGATATATTTATTCATATATGCATGTATGTATGTACAAGACGTGTGTGTATTCTACTGAAACTCGTTATTTTTTGTATCACTCACAAATAATTAATTTTTAAAATTAAATCTAGTCTTTACTTAAAATTACTTTTTTCTGATTTCATTTATGAAGATGTCAATAATGTAGGTTTAGAAGTACATGTACAGTATATATGTAATTCATTTGTTTTACACAGGCTTACGTACATGTACATGTAAGTATGTATGTGTGTGCACATATAATAATTAAATTTTACAAGATGTCAATTTGTTAATGGTGAAATCCTGAAATTAATTACATTTAAAATTATTTATACACATAACAGTGCATATTTGTCTGCAACCCTGTAACAAAGCTTGTGTTAACTTCAACAAAGTATTGGCTGTAAATCATCAATTTAGGACAACTGGCATCAAATTACTAGTTATAGAATAATAAACTAGAATAATTCATTTGTATAATAATAGTACATTAGGTTCTCCAAAATGTATATCTATATATATTATAAACAAAACATACTGATTTCAGTGCCACTATGTTGAGTTACGTTCTGGAGTATTAGTAACGTTATGTGTTTGTGTACCTGTGCAACCTGACTTTTAGTCATAGATTCTTTACTGCACTATGGTCAGAGATCTGTTATTTATGATTTACAGTGTCAATTCATTGATGAAGAAGTAGACATAATATTTGGTTTCTTGCATACAATTACCTATACACATCATACAACGCACGCTGCCAAGCAGTGTATGGTCACCGTCGGAGATCCTGAAAGGAAAGCAAACCAGACGGTGCGTGCAACGTCTGGAGGCGACACACAACAAACAATTCAACATTTTCAACAACAATTTCTAAACACAATTTTCTTGTTAATCCAGCCATATTGGTAAAACTGTCAAGGACACTGCCATGTACATGTAGCAATGTGTTGAGCTTGGTGTGACAATCAAGATGGTTGCCTTTTTTCTCCGAAGTCGTCCTTCTGATCAGCTGCACGTTTCTTCTGTTCTCATGACATCAGCACACACACACACTGATGTTCGTTGTCCACATAACCAAAAGCATTCAATATTTACAATGTAATCATATGCACATAGAATCTGTTCACCACCTGTACAAAAATACTTAAAATAGATTTTTTTGCTGGACTGTGTAATATATTTTTGTTGGTTTTACTATATAATTTGGTTTAAATCCATTTTTTCATCTTTTATTGAAGGAAAGAATGTTTTATTTAATGATGCACTCAACACATTTTTAATTACGGTTATATGACATCGGACCACAAAGATAATGAGAAAGGAAACCTGCTGCCGCTATGCATTGGGCTACCCTTTTTGAATAGCAGCAAGGGATCTTTTATATGCAGCATCCAATAGACAGGACAGTACATACCATGGTCTTTGTTACACCAGTTGTGGAGCACTGGCTGGAATATGAAATAACCCAATGGGACCACCAACATTTTTTATTGATTACAAGATCAAGATGGTTATCATAAAGATGAGAAAATTAGAAGTAAAAGCCAAATGGTTGTACAATCATGATGCATTTCTAAAATACCCTATACATAGCATTAATTATAAGTGTTGGTTATCAGATCAATGTACGTCAAATTATATCCATCATCAGACCATGAAATATATTTATAATTTGGTTTCTGTTTTTTAATTAGATTAACCTGTGCTTAGCACAGGAATGGTTAGATGGAGTGTGAAGGCTGTACCCAAAAATACAACAGCTGTGTACATAGCCAGCCCTCATGGCGACTTCCACTGCCACTGAGTTTATGGAATTCATCTTTGTACACAATATTTAGCATGATGTGTGTATGGTAGTCAATTGGACCGTATTGCATAAAAGATCCTTGTGAAGTATAGCATTGGGCAAGTACAAAGAAGGTGGCCAGCAATATAAAATAAAATAGAAGCATTCAGAAAGAACGGTCTTGCATATACATGTATTATAAATTAAGGATTTTCTTTTTGTTATGGCCAATTCTAATGCATGACCAATAAATTGAACTTGAGACAGTGTAAAACCAATTATATGATGACAAATAAAACATCAGAAGAGATATCAACTTTTGACCTACACTTGCCAGGGATTTATCCACAATATTTCGCCAGGGTCTGATGAGATTGGGAAAATTAGTGCGATTTAATTATAACTCGAATATATTTTCAGTCCACTGAATGATGCAGTACACCACTGTTAAATTAATATATTAAAGTATATAACTGTAATTTGCATGGCTGAATTTAAGTCTTAAAGCAATTAATAAAAAAGGAACTGTTTTTATAATTATTTTTTATTGATTTAGCAGTCAGCAGATTGCTGCATGGTGTTTAAAAAATTGCTTTGCAACATAAGGTGTGACAAACTTCTTTTTTGTTTTTTTAAATAGCCTTGGTTATTTCTATTTTTTATCTAAATATTCTTTTAATATTTATTCAAATATAATAAAGACAATATAATTTATATTGTAGCAATAGTCATATTTTTAAAAGTAAAACTATTGATCCTTAGTTGTGTAGCGATCTCTGAAACTTGTGTAGCGAATCAACTGTAAGAGAGCGATACTGAACAAAATGTTCCTTGCCTGTGTAGAAAACAAATTTTTTAAGGTGAAGTATAACAAAGAATTGGATAGGCATATGTATACTTGAAATTTCTTAGCTTGAATGTCTACACATCTTACTGTGAGACTTGGAACGTAAACAAATGGTAGGTGGCATATTACTTTAAAATGGGGAAAAATTCCAGTCTCAACAGGGTGAGAGTATAAATGTAATTAGCCAGAGTACTCTGACTGTAAGAGAGCTCGATGTAAATGTATTTGACATCAAACATAGGATTGTTGTGGTATTAGAGTGGAAATCTTTGACTACTTTTTGGTGGTAGGCGATTGCCAAAAAATTACATAGCTTGGTCTCTGACTGTAATGAGAGCGTATTTATGTCCAAATGTCCATCTAGCTCTCTTACAGTCAGAGTATTCAGGCTAAAATGCAATGTGATCAACATGGTAGTTATTTAACATAAACTGGGGGTTCTATGGACAGAAATCTGATCTCAAACTAAACACCAATTATTTATTTTTCTATTTTTATTTTTTTAAGGCATAATAAATGATTTATGAGCCTGAGGTTTGTGACAATCCCAAAATATATACACTGAAAATAAATGATAATCGTTATCATGCCATTCGGCAATGCAACTGAACTGCAAGGTGGTGGAAGGCCTAAAACAGTTTCGACTATTAGCAAGTGGTGAACAGATACTACAATCGATGGCTGAAATGAAAACGTGTGTTAAAATTCGACGCGAGTGATAACGCGAGTAAATGGAAACCTTTTCACGATTCCACGAGAGAAGTCATTAGCCAAGGACAAGGGACAGACCTGTCAATCATCATTTGGTCGTCACCCATCCATGGAATAAGATGTCGGCCAGAATCGATGTAAGAAGCTTTTTCGTCATCTCGGAATAGCTTGCAGGCGTAGCCAAAAACAAATAACTCTTCTTGCTCTTTACTTGAATCGTGTTTCTGATTCTCATCTTCTTCTGTCCACAACCAGTTGGTCGCCATTTTGCTCTGCCTTTAAAGGAATAATTCATTTAGGATTTGGGAGGGGTGGCATTGTTAATTATACGCTTGCATTAAATATGTTGAAGATAATTAAATATAATATCAAAATCTTATTTTATAATACAAATTGCTGTATGTAGAATTTGCCTCGACATAACACATGCAGTATTAAAACTATTATTTTAATTATTTTAATAAATGTATCATCCCTACATATAATATGCACAATGCTTTGACGTCATTTCCCAAAATGGAAGGTATAGAGAGTAGACAACCTGAAATTTTATTTACAAAAACAATAAAGTACTTCGTGAAAGATGTTCTCGCTTTTAACGACATCAACAAGACTACCAGGGATGAACTGGAACCATATTTATTTGATAAAAATGAAAAGAAAACCATTCCATTTCGACTGGTGAAAATAATTCACCAAAAACTTAACGAAACAGGTGCTTTGTAATCTAAGGGAGATAACCGCCCATTCCATCTCAAAGTGGATCGGTTGCGGCATCCTGGCATATAGTGCTGATATTGACTTGTTTCATACTTAATTTCGAAATGAATTTACTAAAATGCAAATATATTGTATTAAAAAGGTTTTTGATAAGTATAATAATAAATATTCTTATATTATTAAAATAAAAGAAATGAAATTATCTCCAAATTTTAGGTTTATCTATCATTGATTTGTAGACACAATTAAATTTCAAAATAATCAAGACAGATGCATAGAGTAGATTATACAGTCTTGTTTCTGTCTTCAACTTCTGTCTAGCCCAGAAGTACACGGTATTAATCATATGTGTCATTTCATTCACTACTGTCTGCTGTACAATGAATAAAGAAACAATTTCATGTCAAACTATTTACATCAAAATTATAAAATGATCTTATTGGGAAATCCAGAATTTAGTGTTTAACAAGAAAATGAAGTATTATTTTGTCAATGTGCAGATTGTTTTGACTTGTTTTAACGTAACTACCTTTTGTCTGAACAACATTGTGTTAACTATTAATTAACTATTTTTGAACAATAAAACAAAAGAATATTGCTAATTAATACTTTTAATTTTAATAATTTTTAGGAAATAAGAAGATTTACCTTCATACAATAGTTGAAGACAGTGACCTTCATCTATCCAGTGTCATATTTCCACCCAGGGTAAGTCAGTACTTAATAGTGTAAAGAATAAAATAAACCAAAACAAATTATATATATATATACTTTTATTAAAGCAGTCCTGTTCAGTGGATCAAAACAAAATGTTAAAGTTTCTTTTGCTTGACAACACCACTAGAGGACATTGATTTATTAAATTAATCATCAGTTATTGGATGTCAAATATTTGGTAATTTTGACATACTTTTTAGATAGGAAACCTGCTACATTTTCTCATTGTAGTAACAGATCTTTTATATATATACAGTCAAACCTGTCTTTAAGCGGTCACACAAGGGAGTAAATAAAAGTGGCCACTAAAGACAGGTGACCACATATATAGTCTTTAAAACATTTGTTGTTGTTTCTTGTTTTACCGTCTGTACTGCTAATATATGGATGTGCTTCACAGTTAACTATAAATCAACTTATGACATGTCGTTTCCTTCAGAAAAAAATGCAAATGGAATGTATTAAATTAACCGTTCTCAACAAGTTTGTTTTCTTTTTCTATTTAATTATTTAATTCCTATTTCATACGGTGTATTGTCATAGTAAGTAAATTGACAAACGCCAAGCCTAGCTTGGGTAGAGGCGATTAGATACATTGTAGAATCAGACTTTCTCAGTTGATACACAGTCAAGATGTCGAGACTGAAAGAGTACTAATATTCCTGAAGATGTGAAGGTCGATTATTTGCTGCAACTTATCGGTGTTGTTAAAATACCCCTTTTAGATAATAGTAAACATTTAATGTGGCTGCTTAATACAGGTATTTTAGCGATTTGGGATCCAATTTAGGTGGCCTCTGGCCACGTTAGACAGGTGACAGCATATTACAGGTGCATTTACATTATAAGTCGTTTGGGAGGGAAAAAAGTGTCCGCTTAAGGCAGGTTACTGCTAAATGCAGGTGGCTGCTAGGACAGGTTTGACTGTATATATGTACCATCCCATAGACATGATAGCACATACCATGGCCTTTGATGTACCAGTCGTGGTGCACTGGCTGGAACAGAAGATAGCCCACTGATGGGAATCTCAATTCCAGACACGTCATGCATCAAGCAAGCACTAAAATTATCAAAACAAGACAAACACAAGATATTGCATACAAGTATACACCAATGGAAACCAATATAAACTTTGTTTAATGACCGATCCGACCACACATTTCTTAATTAGTATAACACTTCTTAGTTTACATGGCAACTCTTACATGTAGTCTAATTTTCATTTGGAGGCCTATGACCTATATGTACATACAATTACTACAAAACAGCACAGCCTTGGAACATTGGATATAACTGGATATAGATGTAGATGTTGAATCTGCTGAGAGGAATTGATCTTCTGACCCATCACATTTCAGACAGTACATGTAATTCTATCTCTGAGCTTCATCTCACTCCAGTAACATCAATAGAACAGTGGGGCAGGACGTAGCCCAGTGGTAAACCACTCGCTCGATGCATGGTCGGTCAGGGATCAATCCCCATTGGGCTATTTTTCGTTCCAGCCAGGTTACCACGACTGGTATATCAAACACTGTGATATGTACTACCCTGTCTGTGGGATGGTGCATATAAAAGATCCCTTGCTACTAATCGAAAAGAGCAGCCTATGAAGTGGCAACAGTGGTTTTCCTCTCTCAATATCTGTGTGATCCTTAACTATATATTCGATGCTATATAACCGTAAATACAATGTTTTGAGTGCGTCGTTAAATAAAACATTTCTTTCTGTCAACATAACAGTAACAGACAGGCAGTAATAGGTGCATTAGTGACTGTGGTGTTTGCTTTCCTGTCTAGGAGAAAGAGCCATGTGATAAGAGAAGCCATTTTGCTAGGAGAGGATTCATTTTTCACACCCTAGACTGAGTGTCAAAACAACTTTTCTTTCCATTTCAGATTAAAAAGATTTGTTCTAGGATATTTATTGATATGAATATTATTATTATTTTTTTTTTCTTCAGAATCCTGAACTGGAGGCGAGAATACAAAAACTTAAAGCACAGCAAGCCAACAGAGAATACAGGGAGATGACAAAAAATGTTGACAGAATGGTACTTTTAATGGGGCATAACCAATGTTCACACTGACCAAATTGACTATTTTTAAATGAAACACTGTACAAAAATCCCCAAAACAGAAAAAAGTTTAAAACACATTATATTTTTTTCCTATAGGTTTTGGCGGAATCAGGGGATTGCATTTCTCTTCCTAGTTATGTTATATCCATTTTACCTCGTAGAATTAAAAAAAAAGATATAATTAGGAATAGAAATACAATCCCCTGATGAAGGTAGCAGGGAAAGGCTACTAGGAAAAATGGATATAACATAACACAGAAGAGCAATTGTTTCCAGTCCCATGATGAAGGTGGTGGGAGAATATGGAAAAATGGATATAACATAACACAGAAGAGCAATTGTTTCCAGTCCCATGATGAAGGTGGTGGAAAAATATGGAAAAATGGATATAACATAACACAGAAGAGCAATTGTTTCCAGTCCCATGATGAAGGTGGTGGGAGAATACGGAAAAATGGATATAACATAACACAGAAGAGAAATACAATCCCTTGATGTAGCTGGCGGGATGCCACAGAAACATAAGAACAAATTGTAACAAATATATACTAAAAGGCAAAAGTTATTGTGACACACAAAAGACAAAGATAATTGATAAGTTTTTACTGCCGTGTATGAAACGTTATAACATGGAAAGAGAAACTTCCGAAGATATGGAAACGAGCAATAGTCCATGAAAAGGGCGTACATGCCATATGCAAATGAGCTACATTACTAGAGGGGGTCCAGAGTGAAGTTCACACAGTTAATAGTGAGTGTGTCCACCTTGAGCATTGATACAGGCCTGGCACTGTCATCTCATTGAGGCCACTAAATGCTGAAGAAAGTTCCTTGGAATGCCATTCCAGATCTGAGGAAGGATCAGCCATGTGTCTTGACAAGGGGTTGTCACGGGTGGTCGGCCGCTACGGTCCCTGACCTGGTTGTTTTGTTTATATAGTTGCCATAAGTGCCATATGGTGTTTCTGTGGATGTTGAATTGACGTACAACGTCACGCTGCGAGGTCCCAGATTCAAGCATCCCTATGACTCGCCATCTGGCATTTTCACTGAGGCGTGGCATGACGAAATTTCATCAAACAGTTCACTAATGGTGTTTTTCTGACTTCTGGACTTCTGAAGACTGCACAGAATGGCAATGATTTGCGACTGAATGTCTGGCCTTTTATGGTGAACACGACAGGATTTCTCCCGAATATTCCATGTTTCTTGCACAAAGAATGCAATCACTGCAACAACTGCTTGATTGCATTTCTTCGAGCTGTTTCATGCACATTTTCTCTGGTTTACATCCATAAATGCATTCACAAATTTAGTACTCCAAACAATCAATGTCACAATAACTTTTGCCTTTTAGTATATTTTTAGATACAGTGTAGTTTGTAATAGTGAATATATTAACACATTTATCAATTCAGCATACCTCTTAAAATGTGACTGGTATATCAAAGGCCATGGTATGTACTATGCTGTCTAAGGTGCATATAAAAGATCACTTGCTACTGATGAGAAACATTTAGTGGGTTTCCTCTCTAAATTACCAAATGATTGACATCCAATAACTGATGGTTATAAAGCAATGTGCTCTAGTGATGTTGTTAAACAAAACAAACTTTTAACTTTAACCTCTTAAAAGTTCCTGAAATAATGTACATGTATTTAACTTTTCCATTTCGCATAAAATACATTTTGAGCCAAGTACTACAAAAACCAGAATGACCACAAACAGGAATTGTAAAATGTGTAAAAGCCAAACATACACAAGGTAGTTTAAACTGTCTAATAACAAGGACTGTGTCCCTTTATCAGTTTATTACAATGCTGTGAGGGTGATAAATAATTGGTTCAATTATCAATTTGCCTAGATTGCCAGATGTTTGTGCCTGATAAAAACATTTCTTAGATATACAATCTTAGATATACATGTACAATCATGGTAATTTGCAGTTCTCACAATGTGTTCTAAAATATCAAAAAAAGGAAGTGATATTCAGTTCTATTAGGGATGTAATTTTTCTCAGATATCTATCTGTTACAGCATTTTTTAAAAATAATTTGTTTGTTTTTTTGTTTTTTTAAAAAGCAAACTGGATTTGATCTGAAATGCTGAAACTTTAGTTAGAATGGCATATAATTTTTAGATTAAATTTTTTTATTTCAGCTTACATTTTAAAATTGGTATCACATCCTTGTTGAATGCTATTCGTTGTTGGAAAGTTACGCATACATGTATTAAACTTAAATTTATATGAAAAACTAAAAAAACAAATGATTAAATGTTGATCTCTTGTTTGTTTTTGTTTGCAGGCTCAAGACACACCACTGAATTTTCAGAAAGACAGTATGTCAAGTTCAATTTTATCCGTCTTTATATCAATAAGTAGTATTTATATGCAGTTAATAAAATTCTGCTGGCTTTGTTTTATTCATCATACTATTTGAAAAATAATTATTTACATGATTCTTATTCATCTAGACAGTTTTAATTAAAACTGCCTAAAACAAAGACATACGTGCAACTTGCACTTCAGGATGCATTTCATATACGGTGGGGTGAGACGTAGCCCAGTGGTACAGCACTCGCTCGATGCGCGGTCGGTGTGGGATCGATCTCCGTCGGTGGGCCCATTGGGCTATTTCTTGTTCCAGCCAGTGCACCCCAACTGGTATATTAAAGGCCGCGGTATGTACCACCCTGTCTGTGGGATGGTGCATATAAAAGATCCCTTGCTGCTAATCGAAAAAAAGTAGCCCATGAAGTGGCGACAGCGGGTTTCTTCTCTCAATATTTGTGTGGTCCTTAACAATATGTCTGACACCATATAATCATAAATAAAATGTGTTGAGTGCGTCGTTAAATAAAACCTTTTTTCTTCTTTTTTTTCATATACGGTTTCCTTTTTGTCCTGACTGGAACACTGTTTATTGTATGTAATTTTAAAATGTCTGAAGATTGTCAAGACCAAAAGCTCTCAGCATATACAGCACTTGGCCTAGAAATTTTACTAAGTTGCACAAGTTTGAATCATTGTTAAATGGGCAGGGCTCAAAGGAGATGCTTTTATAAAATGGGCTTCTATAAGAAGCGTTTTGTTTCTCTTTTAGTTTGACAGTCCCAGATCCATTTATTTCAAATTATGTTTGACAATGGGAAGAAAAAACCCACAGATTTATATAAGAAATTATTTTGGGCAAAACTCTACTGATTTTAGAACTTTAGGATAAGCAGATATATATTGAAATAGAAATATATATAATCTAAACCAAAAAAAAGTATGTTTAACTTTTAGTAATTAGCCAGTCTCTAAAAAGTAAGACACGGATGCCTATCCAAGTCGTAATTTGTGCATTCCACAGTGGACGAAAGTGCCAAAAAATGGGGGGGGGGGGCACACACACATATATAAATACATGTATAAATATATAAAAAAAACATTGCTGCTCCCACAAAGTGGGGGAAGGCAAATGCCCCCTTCCCCCCCCCCCCCCTTTCCTACGCCAGTGCCACTTTTCAGTTGTGCATGTACACCTACATACTTGCAATGGAATGAAATGGGTTGCCTGTAATTAATATTTCTGGTGTAACCTAGAAATTGTTTTTGTAAATGTTCAATTCTCAGAGACCTGGCAACAAACCTGTTACATTGACTACAAATCCAAGATGGTCTGTTTAATGTGTTTTTCAGTAAAAGAAGTCAATCGACAGCTGGTTTCTGTATTCAACTTTTTAGTGACTGTTGGGGGCGCATTTGTATTTGGGTACAAGGCTACAGAATATGCCACTGGACCAAACGCATTTGCTTTGGTAAGATATGTTCTTGTAGATAAGTATCACTATAGTAAAGCAGTTGAACTATTTTAACTTATATATAATTTTGTATAACTGGCAAGAATGTGATTCTTCAGCTCTATATATATATATATATATATATATATATATATATATATATATATATATATATATATATATATATATACAGTAGAATCTCATTGGCTCGAAGACTGTCGGTGCATCAAAGTCTGTTCGACCCATCAGGTAGTTCGAACCATGCATTCGGCCGTTGTCGGGTGCTTCTGTAACACAAAAACCAATCGGAATACCTCACATATTTCCGTAAAACTGGCTTGGGCGAGATGGTCCGATGAGTAACGAAGTTGCCTTCAAATGTCGGATGAGATACATATTTGTAACTATTATTTATCACCGTTAAATAAACAAATAACAAACACACTGGTAGTCTGTATTTATAAATATTTATTAATTTAAAAAATTGTTCTTTATTATGCTGTTGTAGAATCTTTTGCGACATATTGACAACGTTGAGAAAAGAATGAAGCACAGGCGGAGGCCCTTTACCTTTTATTGTTGCAATCACAACATTACATTGATCTCTCCTGTATTACAAGTTAAAAACAAAATATGCCGACGCTCATGTGTAGAGTAGCGATTAAAATGATTAAAGTAAACCGGCAAGGCCTAACTAGGCTCGCTAATTGATTGGTGTTACATGCAAAGTTCATTCAGCTCACGATTATCGTAGTACTATTATCTGCAGTAGAAAGATAGGTGCTAAATAAACAACATGAGAAGCCGGCATATGATCTAGGATTAATTCGTTCCACTTCCGAATTTATATTAACTTACTTTGTGACTGACGTGAAAGGGTCAATAAAAAATTCGTAAATAAATATAAATAATTGTTTGTATTTCTTCGGATAGACTTAGTCGTTCGAGCTATATATGTTTAATTTTACAGTTCGGACTAATAAACTGGTTCGAGAGAAAGCTTCTGTTCGACCCTAGGGGTATTCGACCAATCAGCACCAAAATAAAAGGGTTTAATACAGAAAAACATCGGGACATTGTTCTTGGTTCGAGAATACCGGTAGGTTCGACCGTTGGGTGTTCGAGCCAATGAGATTCTACTGTATATATATATATATGATCTGAACTGCTGAAAAATTATCTTTTTTATATAAAGGACTAACTAGTATATCAATGGCTGTGGTATGTGCTGTCCTGTGTAGGTCAGGTCATATAAAAGATCCCTTGCGGACAATGAAAAAATGAAGCAGGTTTTTTTGAAGATTAAATGCTGGTTGGGATTCAGTACTAGGATGCAAACACAGAACCTTCCAGTCCTAATAAGGCTGATGGCTAACCACTATGCCAGGGTCATTACTGATATAAGATGACATTGAAAATAATGTGATATATTGATATCTATGTATGTTAAATTGAAGAAATGATCTCGGTATATAATTATAATTATTTTTCTTTCAGCAAATGATGGTGGGACTTGTATTTGGAACAGTTGTGTTTTTTGCTGATTTATGGTTTTTAGTTCGATATGGTACACAATGAATAGTACTATCTACATCATTTTTTGATTCTATGAGCATGTACAATTCTATGAAGCATGTACATGTTTTGGTGGGGTTTTTTTTACATATGTATAATCTGGAACACTGGTTTGAAAGTTGAAACATATTTGTTGTAGGTATTTTATACATTTTTGTGATGGTGTCAGGGAGTAGCCTACGTAGGGTATTTTAAACTAGAATGCTAATAATGGGACTTACGTGGCATACTGTGTATATATACTGAGAGATAATACAATGTGTATTATTTGTTTCACTTGGTGACGGACACAATTGTGTGTAAGTAGAAAACAGTGCAATGATCATGGTGACAAAATGTTTTTAAATTTAATTTTGTTTTATATTGCTTACACAGAATACTTTTTTGTAATTCATAAAAAACTTGCAAATGTATGGCTTCACAATGATATGAATTGTTCAAATTGAATTCAATCATATAAAATTTGTTTCAATGTTATGTTACATAAGAACTTTTCATTGTTGTGTGAATTTATTGATGTAAAAGTGTCCCAAATTGAATAAAGTCATGTAGTGTAGTGAAGTAGATATTAAATTTGTCAGTCATACATAAATAAATTCACAAAAACTTTACAAAATTCTTATAATTACAAACAGTATGACTTATTTTGTTCACAATACACTCAAATCAGTTTCTAACATCCTTTCTATGACATGTTTTCATTTTATTGTAAGATAACATTCAGGTTTTTAGTTACATCAGCCTGTCAGAATTAAGTAATCCTATTAAGATACAAATCATATATGTACATTTATGTATTACTTTTCCAAGAATAACATTGATACAAATACATTTCATATGTTAGAAAATTCATTTACTGGTATTCATTTAATTTGTTTATATTATGTAACCTTACAAGCCATGTGTACTATAGTCCATCCCATCCTCGTACATAAATATTTTTTTGTAAATAATTTCTGTTTGGTTTGACATAAGAAAAAAAGTAAATGTGTTTTGGAAATAACAAAAACCTACAATTTTTGTGATCAATTAAAAAATATTTGGTTAATACATAAAACAATCTAATTAAAATTAGCTCTACTGGTCTACCAGTAGATCTAACAGCATTGCGTGGACTCCCATGTCCAGGTGACATTTCATCTATAAATAACAATTTAAATATCGACCAATTACACTTCGCCTTTTATGTCATTATTCAGGAGCATACAGATTCTAAAAATATTGGGTGAGACTATTTATGCAATAGGTTGGTCTATTTCAACATTGAAAAAACGGGGGATAAATGCAATAATAAACTCTGGATTGTATACGAGTATAAACCGATTTTATGGCTAAACCATCACAGGTTTTTTTCCGTCTTATATAAAATTTTATCTTGAAATTAGTTTCCGGTATACTTCATAATTCACCCGAATCATTTCGTATACCCTCGGCATAATCCCGAATGTTTTCAAATTCTTTTCAAATCACTGGTATGATTTTTTAAGTAAGGTTTTGGTTTTGTCAAATGAAAGGTCAACTGGACATGAGCTCCAATGGGCTGCTGTTAGATCCACATGTGGAGCTAATTTTACATAAAACTGCAATAAATGTTCAATTCAGGGTAAGAAAAGCGTTATGGCTGACTATAAGTATATTAACTGTCAGTCTTATTTTAAAAAATAGTAAAAAAAAGAAGACTTACATTTATTAGTTCATTCATTCATTCATTCATTCATTCACCAACTCATTCATTCATTCCATTATCTATGGTGTGATTTATCATTCATTCCATTATTTACAGAACATGATCTTTCTTTTTGATAGTGATATTTGATGAACATATCAAATTCTTTCTCATTACAGCCAGTGTGTTTCTTCTCTAGTATTAGAGCAGATGTGACAATCACCAACTGTTTGACATCAAACAGTCACTGATTAAACAAAAAAATACAATATATATATATATATATATATATATATATATATATATATATATATATATATATATATTATATATATGTGTGTGTGTGTGTGTATCTATCCACCCATCCATCCAACCATCCATCCATACACACACACAAACACATATATAATATACATATGTGTGCGCGCGCGTGTGTGTGTGTGTGTGTCGGATAGTTCGTTCGAACCATTCGGTCAACATTAGACATTTCCGTAACGTCAGTTAGAAAGCTGAATTAGATACAAATTGTGGAATCCATGACGTTTCGCCCCCAAGGCAGTTCGGCCCCAGTTTGACCTGTTCGCCCCATGCACCAGTTCGCCTGTTTGCGAGTGCGAATAATTTTTACATGCTCATATACCACTAGAGTTTCGAGCATGTCCGTCCCGGGGCCTGCCTCTGGATAGCAAGGGGCTTGTCCCGGGACAGAAAAAAATTAAACAGACTATTTAGAAATTTACATCCAAAAATTAAATAGTTGCCTTTTAAAATTTTGATGCACATCTCTAATATAATTAATGAAGAAAATTCTACACATTAAATTTGGTCGCTAGATTAGATCGGGTGGTCAAAAAGAAATTAGATAAGATGGGGGGGGGGGGGGGGGGGGGGTGTAGAGTTGAAAATGGGAAGAATTTTGAAAATAGCAATTAGTAAAAAAGTTAATAGAATTTAAAAAAATAAAGGAAAAAAGTGACAAGCCAAAAATAAAAAGAATTGACTGCTCGGTCGAATATTTATATAATTTGGAGCATTTTAGGACAGTCCAAAAATAAATAAGAGAAAGAAGAGAGGATCGGACAATTTAATAATATTAAAAAAAGAAAGTAATTTCGACATAAACTTTTATATGTCCACGTGAGTGGCCTCGTTAAGGCCGTTAGGGTGCACAGCTTGTAGGGACGAGATGGGTTGCATCCCGTCAAGAAAACCCCTAGATTGACAGTCAATAGACGTTGAAGGTGTAGTGCTGTCATACAGATCTGGAGAAGTCGGATCCGTCTGAACGAGAGAGAGTATCAGACCAATCTAATTAAAATTAGCTCCACTATTACATGTGGATCTAACACCAGCCAGTTGGAGCTCATGTCCACCAATCAAAACCTTACTTGCACAATCCTGCCAGTGATTTAAAAATAATTTGAAAACATTCCGAATTATCCAGAGGGTATACGACATGTTTCGTGTGAATTACGAATGCCTTAAAACATGTTTTATTTTATAAAAAAAAAAAATTGTAATGTAAAACTGAAGACTGATTTAGTTTTTTTTTTTTTAAATAAATAAATAAATAATTTTTAATGTAAAATTGAAGACTGATAACCCACCCCGTACGTATTGGTATGGTTCGCTGTACTGCGGCCACTAAAATAGACTCGCCCGATATTTTTAGAATTTGTATGCTCCCAAATAACGTTATAAAAGGCGAAGTGTGATTGGTCAATATTTAAATTATTATTTACAGACGAAATGTTACCTGGACATTGGGGACTAGCAGTGTTGTTAGTTTTAAATCACTGGCAGGATTGTGCAAGTAAGGTTTTGATTGGTGGACATGAGCTCCAACTGGCTGTCTTTAGATCCACATGTAATAGTGGAGCTAATTTTAATTAGATTGTTGATTGGTGGACATGAGCTCCAACTGGCTGCTGTTAGATCCACATGTAATCGTGGAGCTAATTTTAATTAGATTGCTTTGAACACGACTACATTTTTGGAGAGCGGACAGTGCGGGGTCTTTTTATTGTTGAAATATTCAAATTGTTTAGTAATAAATTCATGTAAATACAGATTACGAATTTGTCATGTATTTATTTTATTTCAATGCACAATTTGGGGTACCAGACGTTTCTCCCCCAAGCCAGTTCGCCCCCAAATATGTCAATTCGATCCCACGTGCATAACCACTACCAGTTCGCCCCACAAAGATACCACTGTGTCGATGTAAATGTGTGGTTTGGTCCCATCTGTGTGTTTGAACCCATCCTCTAGTGCAACCCTGTATGTGTAAAAGTGCTCTTTTTAATTTTATGAAACACTTTATATAGCCTCTATTAGAAATTCGAAAAATAAAATAGGCAGAGTTACGTCCCCAAACCACCCTCTACTTCTGGTTGCACTATACCAATTAATTTCCGTCTGGGTCGAAGTTCGAGGT